>NC_071353.1:87929004-88054004 GCF_943734655.1 Sabethes cyaneus | reverse complement strand
TATTCGTCTATTTTCAATTTCCATTAATTTCGATTTTACAATTGCCATTTCATTGGCAACGACATCTCCCCTACTTTGTTTATCAAACAACTCTTTCAAACAGCCGTAATAAAACTGTTTTTCGTTACGAAATTGTTGATGAAATATGAAACTCTCATTTTTGAAAAACCTTTTAACGTTGTTTTTAAACTCTGTATTCCACCAAAAATTGAGATCGGTAAAAGAGTGACGCAGTTTCAAATTATTATACATGTTAACAAATCGCGTTTTAATATCTTCGAGATTCAATAAATTGTTGTTCAACTTCCAGTAACCACGTCCAAGGACGCAGTTCCTTAAATATTTTAATACGTTTTCATGATCGATATTCTGGTCAGGGCGTTTTTCGAAACTCGTTTTGAAATATTCAAACACTCTTTGTTTCAGAATATTTGGATCAGTGACTAATTCATTGTTAATTCTTAGTTTAAGCATGTTCGATACAGCTGTATTATTAATTCTGGATGAAACTTGAAATAGGCCTAGTTTTTCATCGGAATGCAGAGTATTAGACTTCATTTTATAGTTCATTGAATTTATTCGTCTATTTTCAATTTCCATTAATTTCGATTTTACAATTGCCATTTCATTGGCAACGACATCTCCCCTACTTTGTTTATCAAACAACTCTTTCAAACAGCCGTAATAAAACTGTTTTTCGTTACGAAATTGTTGATGAAATATGAAACTCTCATTTTTGAAAAACCTTTTAACGTTGCTTTTAAACTCTGTATTCCACCAAAAATTGAGATCGGTAAAAGAGTGACGCAGTTTCAAATTATTATACATGTTAACAAATTGCGTTTTAATATCTTCGAGATTCAATAAATTGTTGTTCAACTTCCAGTAACCACGTCCAAGGAAGCAAGCCATAGACTGATCTACCACTTTATATTTCATAAGCACACTATGATGGTCAGAAAACGCGACCGGAATAGTTTCCACAGTTGTTACATTTTCAAAAAATGCTTTTGACGAATAAATTCTATCTAATCGTGATTTAGATTCATTTCGAATAAATGTGTATTTTGTATTTTTACCCTTTATCGTTCTCTCCACGTCAACTATATTCAGTGACGAAACCAAACTTTTCAATCCATTTGATATGTTTTTCACTTTACCTGAAGAATCCTCAGGTAATATTATGCAGTTAAAATCCCCGAGTAACACATTTTCTTTCCCTACTGCAAGATGTATTAAAATTTCTTGTGAAAACAAATGGTCACGTTCGTTTTTTGATCCGCTCCCTGAATGAGCATAAATGTTTATGAAATTTATATTGTCAATGGATACAGATGTAATTCTTCCATTGCTGTTTAAAATAACATCCGTAAACTCTAAATTTTTACGCAACAGTACCGCAGTACCTTTTCCATCGACGCTTATATTGACAATTGCATTATGTGAGCTAAGAAAGGAGAAATTTTCAAAACTAACTTCTTGAAGAAAGATTACGTCCAAATCATAGTCCCAAACAAAATCTCTTAGCAGCGATTTCTTCACTGTCGATGCAATAGCATTCAAATTTATAGTCGCAATACTTCGAATGAGTGGCATAAATATTATTTCCTAATTCACGGAATGCCTCACAAGCCTAGCAAAATAAATTTGACTTATGAATACCTGTACAATTGCGATTTTTCATTTCAATTTTTCAGTCTTGCTATGTGACCGCGAACGAAAACGTGTTCCTAGTTTATTGTTACCACGAGACCCAGATTCTCCCCTGTTAGTCATCGCTTCGATTGGACTTCTCGAAATTGCTTGTTGTCTCTTCCTAGCTCTGCCTCTCACGCTTTCCCAAACCGTGCTATCATCATCTGACGTCATCGGTTTTGAGCTTTTCAGTTCACTATTACAAGAGTCTATTGTTCCATTGTCGCTTGAAAGCTCTTCCACTGTCGAGATCGCATTACTCGTCAGCTGTTAGGAGCTTTTTACCATATCACTTTTGCTGTTGGTACTATCTCTCCTGATCTTTGTTGGAAGTGGCAAGACTGTCATATTTAGCGGTTGAGCTATTACCCTCGAATTTACATGTATGGCTGCATTTGCTAAAACTTGGCTGTACTGACCACCATTTTGTAGCGATTTATATTCAGCTAATTTCGGACAATAAGCTTTCAAGTGTCCTTCACCCTTGCAATAGAAACATTTGTTCTTTAATCCCTCATAATAGAGCCGCGCCTTAAAATGTCCGATAAACAAGTTTGCCGGTAACTCTTTAGAGATTTCCATATGGACACCTCTTATCCCACTATATACGCTAAATCCGTAGTCCACCGGATACTTTTCTCTCACGTGTTGTCTGATAGTCCCAAACTGGCCTAATACTGTAGATATTTCCTTGTCGTCTATCTCCGGTGGCAAATTAAAAATTCTTACATATCGAAATAAACTGCTAGCTACTTCAAGGCGAACGGGTGATCGAGAACCATCTCCAAACTGAAACACATACTGCTCTTCCATTCCACTGGCGAAACTATTAAATGCCACTTCATCTTGAAATTTTATATAAAACATGTGGTCGTTTTCATCCTTGTATATGGAATGCACGATGTTAGCTGAAACCGATAACGTTTGTCCAACAAAACGTAGAACGTCCAAGTGAGCGGGAGTCCTGGTCGGCGATCCGAAAACAATTTTCATGGTATTTTTCCTGGTTCTGTCCATTTTAAATCACTACTGGGTGAATTCCGTTTAAATTTGTTTTAGATTATTCACACGATGTGTGATTACGACACGATATGAAAAGGCGATCGTAGCTTACGTGTTGTCGCTTCGATGTCCGAGCGTTAACTGAGTGTTAGAAACAAAAATTCGGTTTATGAAAATATATTCGCTGTGTTCAGATTGGCAAGAAGAATGCAGTATATACATTTTTACCTTTGTTATACAATATAACAAAGGTTTAGGAATTGGTCGAAAAACACGAAGTCGATCTGAGGCCCGGAGGGCCGTGTCACATATACCAATCGATCAGGTTCGACGAATGAGCAATGTCTGTGTGTGTGTGTGTGTGTGTATGTGTGTATGTGTGTGCGCTTCAATTTTCAATCGCCTATTTCTCGGAGATGGCTGAACCGATTCGTCTGCTATAACTTTTATTTGAAAGGTATTTTTACCTAGTATATCACGATTAAATGGTTTCGTGGTCTGACTCTTAGTTTAAAAGTTATAAGCAAAAATGTGAAATTTACGTGACACGATTTTCTCCGGAACTACATAACCGATTTCATCGATCTTAGTACCAAATAAAAGCTCTTACTATTGCTAAACTTCACGCCAATTTCTATTGAAAACAAACAAGTGGTTTGAAAGTTATGCTTAAAAAACCAGTTTTGACAAGGTTCAAATGATCGCCTGTTTCTTAGAGATGGCCAAGCCGATTTACGTGCTATTAGTTTCATTTGGCAGGTAATATAGCCGGATAGATCACGATCGAATGGTTTTTTGATTGGATGTTTAATTTGAAAGTTATGAGTAATTCAATACACCACACCAAAATTAACAATAATTTATAATGATTTTAACCAAGAAAAATAACCTAATTTCAATTATTTTAATATCAAACGAGAGGTTTTCACACTACGAATATATATGCAAAATTTCATAAGAATTGGTTTTGCCGGTCAAAAGATATTAACCCTTGAACATACGCGCCAACTTTTGTAACACGGTTACTCGCGCGCACAATAGCCCAAAACCAAAGAAAACGTGCGCACTAGAGTGTTGACTAGGAAAACTTGGTTTTAAGTTTATCGAACCTTTGGAAGAGTTTCTTGAAATTTAATGCTCTATCGTCTGGTAGAATTTGAATATTGATTAATCCCCCTAAAAGTGAAATAAAAAAATTATTTTCCTTTAGTTTCAATATAACACATTGATGTGTTCTGCAAAGTTTTAGAGCATATTATTACAAGAAATTTTGCTGAAGACAGTAACCTTCTATCTCTTCAACGAAGAGATCTTATTTATTGTATATGAATTTGAAAAATCAGTTTTTCTATTTTAGCTCTTTTTGTAATTGTTGTATGACTTTTTCATCTATTACAAAGTTGTATAAATAATAAAAATACACAACTTTGCTGAATATAGTATACCTCTATGTTTCCTTGTTTACAAACTGTAGAACTTTGATTATAAAAAATATCCTGATTTTGACCCCGAATTACTCGACTACCAACAGACGGGTACATTTTAAACATTTTACATTTACTGGTAGTTTTGCTGCACACAGACACCATTTTCCATATGAAGAAACGAAAGAAAATTCCAGTTGGGGTCAATTGCGGTACACCTCACATGCTACTTGCTTCGTTTCTGTGATGTCGGTTTATGCTAATCTATTTTCCTAACAATTTAAAGTAATAATGCATTGAATAATTCTGACATTTTGCTCATAACAAGTTTATTGAAGAATATACGTTAGTATATACGTAATATACGATTTGTAACTATATAACAATATGGCATTCAAAAACCTACATATGGTGTACAAAATACAACAACGTGAGTAACTGAAGGTTCATAAAAATTGATGAAATTTATTCAAGAAAACTTTATTGTTGTGAATCAAATAGAATGGCGTTACAGGAAATTATGCATAGTTCAAAAACCTATAAACTAGACCTTTACTACGCAATGTATATGTTAAAGAATAATATTTCAGCTTACAACTTACTTTTACTTGCACTTACCCTCATCAGTAACAACTTACTCAGCAATTTCATGAGAAAAGAAACTATCAAAATTTATAAGTGCTTCTATTTGCTTCAAATTTTGTAAACTTATTCAATTTCCAAAAATTTCATGTAAACCAAACGTGTCGATTTCTATCTCTAATTGCAAGTAAGACGGTATAACAAAGGTTCCTTTCACCACTAGGTGGATTAAATCAGGTTTTATAAACACAATCCGGCTTTTGGGCCGAAAAGCTGCTTCCGAAATTGGGCTTTCCGACGAAAAGTCAATGACTGCTAGAACTTTGCCGAAGAAAGTAAAGATGTATCTTTAAATCTCGCTGAGATATTCACCGTTTTCTGAAGGCGGAACAAATCACATTTCTGTAATTTTCAAATTTTAGCAGTTTCAGGTGCAAGAGGTAAATGAAAAAACTTGAACTGTTTACTCTAAACGTCACTTACGTTTTTGATAAGAGGAAACATGCACCTTCCAAAAAATTTGGCACCATTTAGGCTCAAGTATCACTTCTAAAAAGGGCGTATTTATTTTAATAGGTGCTATGTTTGAGAAATTGTATCTCCTGAAAGTAGGTTTGCTCCATAATGAAGCCTAAGCGTGAGTTTTTGAAAAATGAATTTTAAACATGAAAAAATAAAGACTGAAAAAAAATTCACTATGCTCCAAAGTCAGGAAAAAATGTAAAATTAAAATATTCAGGAAATGGTAACCTCGATTTATTTTTGGAAAAATAGTGGTGATTTGATACATTTTGAGACTTTTTCTGAAATGGAGCAACATTTATCAAAGGATTTTGTAGAACAACGACTTTTATGAATATTTTGTAACCTAAGATTTTTATTATATTTCTTATTACTATTCTTATATTTCTCGTTATACATATATGTAATTTGAATTTTAGAACAACTTCATATGTGCTTGACAACACGTGTTGTCGTAATTAGCTTCTAAACGTTCACGTTCACTTGTGTTGTAATTAGCTTCTAAATGCAGCCGTATTTAGGATATTTAAAAAAAAGTTTAAAATATTTTATATTTTTATTATAAACGTGCCGTTTTCATATGTTATCCGCGTTATATTACCATGTTAGCAACTAGAATTAATATTTGCCTGAATACACCTTGCTGATTCTACCATCTACTGATAGTACAAAAAGGGTCAAAAAAAATTTCAGTGTTTATTTTTTCAGTTTGAAAAATCAATTTTCTACAACTCACGCTTAGGCATCATTTTGCAGCAACCCTAGTTTCGAGAGATACAATTTTTCAAACATAGTACCTATTAAAATAAATACGCCCTTTTTTAAAGTGATTCTTGAGCCTAAATGGTGCCAAATTCTGTGGAAGGTGCATATTTCTTCCTATCCAACACGTAAGTAACGTTTGAAAGACATACTTCAAGTTTTATCATTCTCCTTTTTGACGTGGAACTACTAAAATTTGAAAATTACGAAAATATGTTTGGTCCCGCCTTCAGAAAAACGTGAATACCTCAGCGAGATTTGAAGATACGTCCATACTTTCTTCGGCAAAGTTGTTCGTCATAAAATTTCCCATCTATACAGTATAGGTACGTTACTCTGAGATAGTGTTCGATACCCTGTTTTGACGTTTATTTAAATGAAATTTCGAAAATTTTAAATTTTTGACAAATTCCATAAATTTTTGCAACCAAATATGACTCCAGACATGCCACCATAATTTTTTTATGAATGTATGAGATCCCAATGATTGTGAAAAAAATAGTTAGGTACCTTGTTTCATCTATTATAACATTTCTAAAAATATTATTTTGAATTTACTCCTGAAAAATGCCATTTTTTCATAAAACTCAAATGTGCGACCCCTAAATCGCGGCAACCAATGTTGACGTCATATAAAAGTTTTATTGTGACACCCTAAGCTATCATTTGAGGGGTGAGCCCCCAGATTTTCTGACATAGTGCTATTTTGGGACACTCTAATGTACACGTGCATGAAAACGTGCTACTATCAATACAAAGAGACTTACGTAGTCCTGCGTCACCTATATATGCGGTCGTGTCTTGTACACAACCCCTCTGATTTTTTTTTTATCGTGAGGACAAGCTCAATGAAACCCTCTTATTTTATTTTGCTTTTAACTCTGGAGGTTAGGCTTAGAAAGACAATATTTTCATGATTCCAAAGAGAATCTGAAAAAATATTTTCGTTGTAAATGAAATAGAATCAAATACAATATTTTAGTTATTTGATCGTAAGATAGCAAATTTGGTTTTTAAATCGAATTTAAATATATTCCCTATATTCGGATTCCCCGGGCAAATTCTTTTGGAAACATGAATATATTGTCTTTCTAGACATAATATTTCCAGAGTTATAAGCAAAATAAGACAAGAGGATTTGACAAAAATGTGTCTTTCCTTTAAAATTGATAGTACTCCCATTAATCAAGGGAACGTCGAATCGGCATCAAACTTAGAGTTTTTTTGCTGACCTGAAACACAAACAAAACAAATACCGCTATTATATTTTTCGAACGGATTGGTATTTCGAACGAAAGTTGTTTCGAACGAAATTTCCTCCAGCAAAACCAAATGGGCAAAACATCTCGTTCGAAACAAGTCGAACGAAATAAAGATTCGTTCGAAATACAGAATAGGGGTGAAAATTTGGACAAAATTTGGTTCAAATCCGAGATGGTCGTTTACATGTGTAATTTTTCTCGGTCACTTGACGTGAAATGACCCAGCATATTGCATTAAGAAGCTCATACTGGCAGAGTTACATGCATGGGATTAGGGAAAAAGGAATCGATAGGAAGGGTTCGAAAACAATGAACATTAAAAATGTATGAAGCAATACTCATTTATTTTTACTATATAATGTTCAATTGTACGCAGAGTATACTGAATAGAATAGTTGAAACACATAGAATTGATTCAATAACATTAGTAAAGATAGTAACAAATAACCAAAAGCGAAATAAAATAAAAACACATAGACTGGTTGATAATTTCCAAACAGAAACTAAATTAGCCTCAACTACCTTAACGTGACCAAAGTGTGAGCTTTACATCGTAATTTGATACATTACCAACATCTACTGTCGTAGCAAGGCTATGAAGTGAGCTGATCTGTATCCCAAGAGTTAGTAATTTTAGTAAAGTACTAAAGCACCAAGTAGCAAAGCAGGTTACCAAAGAATACATCATAACAACAGCAATGACAATTATAGCGTAGAACACTAAGTTCTATACAGTCATGCATGCAGGAAAGTACTGCTTGTTTTATGATTATTCCATCAAGGTAATCAAATAATAAATCATAACAACAGCAATGACAATCAGCGAGAACCTCGCTATATACAGTCATGCATGCAGGGGAATACTGCTTGTTTTATGATTTTTTATGATTTTCTCAATGAAGCCAGCTTGATCAATCGGATCATAGTCATTTCTGTATAAATACAAATTATCTAAGCACATCGGTCCTTTCATATCGTAACCGAACCACAGCCGCGTGTAAAGTTCGCAAAGAAATTTCTAAAGCTTTGCAGCTTAAGGGGGCATAGTACTTTTTACACCATATTTTTTGCCTTATTTCAAATATTTTTTTCTCGATAACGCGAAAAGCGAATCGATTCGGGTTTATTGCTTGCTAAACATTGCACTTTATACTAATATTTGCAGTTTTGTTTGCATATGTGAACCTCTTCCCCTCTCCCCTACGGCTCCTTGAACATGATCATTCGGAAAAAACATGATTTTCGGTACCATGGATTGGCGCTGGGGGGCTTATCCGAATTGAAAAATTCCAAAACGACATGAAAGAATATTAAATTATCTCGTGTTTGACCCATCCTTTTTTTAAAATTCGAACGCATAACAAAATGGCGGACATTCAAACATAAAAGTAAGGTTTTTAGCCGAAAAAATTGACTTTAAACATTTCTTAAAAATACAAAAATTGTAATATCGAAAAAAGGATGGGTCAAACACTAGATAATTTTGTTAGCTTTGAAACAAAAAAAGAATCATGAGAATTGCTTCAGCCGTTCTTGAGATATTTATGGTACCGACTTTTAAAACCTGGTTTCGAGAAAAACGACATTGAAGTTTTTATTCGCTGTGTAATCGCTCCAGACATGCGCGGTACAAATAGCTGTAACTTTGTCAATTTTTGGAATTCATCGAAATGACTTGAAACACATATGGTCAAAATGTTAATCTTTCGAAATAATCAATAAAAAAAATTTCGATTTTTTTAAATTGAAAAAGTACTATGCCCCCTTAAGATCGACGGAACCATGTGACGAAGAATAAATCATAACAACAGCAATGACAATTTGAGTATAGAATATCGAGCTCTATACAGTCATGCATGCAGTAAAATACTTGTTTTATGATTAGTCAATCATGGTATTTGCTTATTCAGTCGGATCACAATTAGATATTTTCTAACTCATATACTTCCATATTTTCAAATTCGAAAGGAGTATTGTCGGCTGTCGGTAGTAAAACATTGTAATGCGCATAGCCAGAGCGAGCATTGTGCAGATGTAACAATATCGGAGGCACACTCGCGGTAATTGGCTTCACTGCGTATATTTTGTGATCATTTCCCACTTTCTTGAGAAAATATATGTATCGTTCAAGTATCATACTGAGGGCAAACAGCGTATCTTGATTACCCCATTGTCCATGATTATAGTAAATCGTTTTTAAATTTGATACATTTTCCGATTCTAAAAATCCGTTTTCCCCAAGTCTCTTGAAAAACCGTTCGTTTACATCAACACAGGATAAAGCCAAAATTCTCAAATCGCTAGAAAATGTTTCATTTCCAGTTAGTGCATACGAAACGGCATTAAATTGGCAATTGCCATCTCCAGTAATGGGGATCTCGCGAAATTGCGGCAATATTTGCTCTGGATATAATTTATCCCTGGCTGGATTGAAAATCTGTACTGATGCGATTTTTAAATATTGGCAGGTTAAATCTATGAACCCTTTGTAGTGCTCTAGGTCACGCTTCGAGAATGCTTCCAGTCCAGGCCTTTATTAGTTATACTTTCTGTGTCATCTAGGTGTTCAGTAACGATAAGCTCATCAAAGCCGTGCGGAAAAACAACATTGGCATGTTTGGCATTCCATTCAGAAAGTTGCTTATTTGTATTACAATCACCGAAATTCTGTTCACTGTCACTACATTGCATTGACAAGCCAGATAATTGTGCGCATGTAATGTCATTGATACTACTATCTAATGAGATGACTTCGTATGATTCATTTATTATGTTATTTTCTCCAGGTTTTTGCAAATTTTGTTCAATATCTTTTGGTAATATAGCATACAATGGTTTATGATCCGAAAAGTAACATTCGTATATGCCTGTTGTCAATTTATCAATATTTGAATACAATACGTCAAGTCTTGATCCCAAAATAGTTGTATTTCCACGTAATTGTAAAGTATCATTTAAATCCATTTCATTCATAAATGTTATGAATTGTAAATTAAAGTTGAAATCGCCCATTACAATCAACGGTTGAAGTGTGCTCACTTTAAGGTTTGATATTGCTGTCTTAAAGTCAGACAAACTTGCCTTTGGAGATTTATATCCAGTAATGACTGACACTCCATTGAGTATAATGTGTACTAGATCAACGTGACTATAATAACTTGTTCCTCTTGGTTTAAATTCTAATGCACTCTCAACAATATCAATACTTAACTCAGGTTTAGCGAAACACATTATTCCTTTGGCAATATTTCTTTTTACAAACGAAGGATGCGGTAAAGCATCGGAACGGTAAACCAATTTGAAACCTGGCAAACTAATTTGTTCATTTTGATAAGTACAGGTTTCGGAGAATACTAGCATACTACATCTAGCGTACCATTGATCAGCAATTATGTATTTCATACTTGTACGTAGAGATCGTGTGTTTAAATAGGCGATGGCTAGTCCTTCCATAATAGTTAAATTATTATATGCTAGTGTAAGTTGGCGTTCAGATCGTAATCTTTCCATTTCTTTTAAACTAGCGTCAATGGTGTTATTACTTTTCATATTTCCTTGAAACTTTCCCAATATATATAAACCCGTAAGCTTTGTAACGCGGCTCAATGCCACATACACTAATTGACGGGTTAGATTTCCAGCTTTTCGGAAGTCAACTCATACGCTCTCATAAGTTTGCCCTTGGCTTTTGTGAATTGTCAAAGCTTCGCAGGGAACTAAAGAAAACTGGTCACGAATCACTTCACATAATTTCTCTGAAAATGGGTAGTAAGATTGTACATTCTTCTTACAATTGGATTCCATAAATTCCATAAATTCCATAAATTTTTTGTATTGCAGGCGGATCTTTTTGCCTACGTCATTTGAAGGAAATTTTAAGAAAACTATCCTTGGCTTTTCCGTTTCAGGATCACAATAAACGAATTCAAGTGTACCAGTTGCCCCATTAACCAGGCCATCTGATACATCTAAATTGGCAGTTACCATATATTTGATACCTCGTTTTAATCGTAGTGAATAGGGATATCCGCCGCAATCTTTTGTTGGTTTATTTTTCCACACTTCTAATTTGTTGATTTTCTGTTCAGGTTTGAGCTTTCCAGTGATAGTGTCAATAGCTGTGCAGGCAATTTCCGGAGAAGATGAAGCGTCAATTTTGATATTGTTGTATTTGTCAACATCAGCGTTTCTATAATACAGCCTGATAGCATCTTCTGGAACATTTTTTTCTCGGAGATGGCTGAACCGATTTGTTCGCTATTACTTTTGTTTGAAAGGTATTATTGCCTAGTAGATCACTATTGAGTTGTTTCGTGATACGATGTTTCGTTTAAAAGTTATAAGCAAAAATGTGAAAATTACGTGACACGATTTTCTCCGGAACCAAATGACCAATTTCAACGATCTGGGTATCGAATGAAAGCTCTTGTTAACGCTAAATTTTTCGGGTAAATTTTATTGAAAACAAACAAGTAGTTTAAAAGTTATGCTTAAAAAACCTGTTTTGACAAGGTAATAATTATCGCCTGTTTCTTAGAGATGACTAAACCGATTTAGGCGCTATTAGTCTCATTTGAAAGGTAACATAACCTAATAGATCATTATTGATTTGTTTTTTGATTGGACGTTTAATTTAAAAGTTATGAGCATTTGAATACAACACATTAAAATTTACAATAATTTATAACGATTTCATTCAGGATGATTTATCTAGTTTGAATTATTTTGGCATCAAATTAGAGATTTTAATGCTGCAAATATATCTGAAAAATTTTAGAAGACAAAACCGGTCGATCAAAAGATATTAACCCTCCAACACTCGCGCCAACTTTTGTAATACGGTTACTCGCGCGCACAATGGCCCAAAGCCAAAAAGAAATGCGCACTAGAATTTTGACTGGGAAAACTTGGTTTTAGGTTTATGGAACCTTCGGAAGAATTTTTTGAAATTGAAAGTTCTATCGTCTGGTGCAATTTAAATTTTTGATTAATCCCCCTAAAAGTGAAATAAAAAAATTATTTTCCTTCAGTTTCAATATAACACATTGATGTGTTCTGTAAAGTTTTACAACATATTATTACAAGAAATTTTGTTGAATACAGTAACCTTCTATCTATTCAGCGAAGATAGAAAAATCTTATTCATTGTATATGAATTTGCAAAATCAGTTTTATTCTATTTTAGCTCTTTTTTTAATTGTTGTATGACTTTTTCATGTATTACAAAATTGTATAAATAGTAAAAATACACAACTTTGATGAATATGTTTGTTTGTTTAGGTACTGTAGAACTTTGATTAAAACAAATGCCTTAATTTTGACCCCGAATGACTCGACTACCGACATTTTAAACATTATATATTTGCTGATAGTTTTGCTGCATACAGACACCATTTTTTCATATGAAGAAACGAGAGAAAATTCCAGGGCCAATCGCCGTACACCTCACATGCTGATTGATTCGTTTCTGTGATGTCGGTTTATGTTGATCTATTTCCCCAACAATTTAAAGTATTAATGCATTGAATAATTATGATGTTTTGCTCATAACAAGTTAATTGAAGAATATACGTTAGTTAAACAGCGATTTGTAACTTTATAACAAAATGGAATTCAAAAACCTACACGTGTTGTACAAAATGCAACAGCGTGAGTAACCGAAGGTTAATAAAAATTGATAAAATTTATTCAAGAAAACTTTATTGATGTCAATCAAAAATTACAGAATGGCATTACAGAAATTTATGCGTAGTTCAAAAACCTATAAACTAGACTTTTACTACGCAATGTATATGTTAAAGAGTAATATTTCCTCTTACAACTTTTACTCAAATTAGTGGCAACCAACTTACCTTTGAAAAAAGGATCTATCAAAACTTATAAGTGCTGCTATTTTGTTTAAATTTTGTAAACCTAATTTTCAAAAATTTTATGAAAAACAACGCACTACGCAACGTTAACCAATAGATGAATTATGTTCCGAAGACGTGTCGATTTCTATCTCAAAAAGCAAGTAAGACCGTATAACAAAGATTCCTTTCACCACTAGGTGGATTAAATCGGATTTTTCTTCTACTTCGCGGGTTTTTATTACACTGATGTCATCATCAGTCATTTTTCCAATCGCGAAATTATTCAAAGCACGAACAAAGCTTAGATCGTCTTTCTGACGCATGACCTCTGTAAGCTCATAGATATGAAACTCATCCCAAAGAGGCGAATAATCCATTTTCATTAAACAATGTTTCGGTGCATTGAAAATCGAAGAATCCTTTACCGGTGACAGTTGAAGGAAATCTCCCACTGTTATCACTGAAATTCCCCCAAAGGATTCATTCGTACCAGTTATTTGGCGGAATCTCGTGTCAATTCGGCTAAAAATCACACTTCCAACCATAGAAATTTCATCGATAATGATGAGCTTACAATCCATTAGTTGGTGTCTCATGGTATTTGCGATGTTCATTGGCAGATCAGACATATTTGAACTTTCTTGTACTGGAAGCGCAAATGCCGAGTGGAGAGTATTACCTCCAGTCAAGAAAGCAGCTTTTCCAGAGAATGCGCACAGCAAAACCTTGATCGAATCCAGATTATAATCTTTCGTAGTTGTTGGTGAGAATTCTAAATGATACGTTATTAGATGGAAAATGGTAGAAATTATCATACTTTTTCCTACACCAGCAGATCCTGAAATAAAAATTTTCAGGGGAATTTTTTCAGTTACGAAACTTTTATATACATGCATAACGATCTCCAACTGAATAAGTTTGCGCATATTTTCAAATAATTGCTCCACGTCAACTTTTGGTGGGGCACAATAAGTGAATGGATTAGTAGTTTTTGGGCGATCAATTCCACCTTGCACCAGAGTATCAATTTCCTGGTCTTTGGGTACAGGGTCAAATGGGTCGATTTCATCATCCTCAAGCATTGTTTTATTATTTGCTTCTAGGATGGCTTTCTCTAAAACATCGTCAGATACTACAAATATCTGTTTTCGGTTATTTTCTATTTCAGTTAGGTTTTCGAGATATTTATCGTGCCAGTTTACTCCCTCAATTTCACTTTCTTCATTGCGCCACGGCAAGAAGAGTAATAATTGCTCTCGATAACAATTCCCTGCATCTTGAGCCAATTTATACCTAACATATCGAATAATCCGAGCTTTCTTACGACGAAATTGTTTTTGTGATTCAATCATGTCGTCATCTTCGTCACTTTGTTCCTCGTCGGATACATTTTTAGCTTTTCGTGGTTTCCTTTTAGTACGAAAATGAAATGCAGCGAATATTGCTAAACAGACCCTTTCCATTCCCTTCCGTTCAGAGTACTGTGTCATAATATCTTTACCGGCTATATCGGTTGAATCGCCGTCAAGCTCCTGCAGTTCTTTTGCTGTTTTTAGAAAAACAACTCGATCGTTAATGGGACTAGTATTAATAAAAATTGATCCTCGACTAAATGCAGTAAGCGGCGTTCCTAGGCAATGGTATACAGCCTCTGAAGTAGACATAACATGCGAGTTTAGAAATTTATTAGCAATGCAACGATAGCGTTCCTGCAAGTTTTTGTCTCCTTTATTCAATTCCGTTTGGAGATCCTTCAATCCTTTAGACAGACCAGATTCAGCCTTGGCGACATAATCTACAATGTATTGGGCAGCAGCATAATTATCCAATACAAATTGTAGATCCACGTTAGCTTCCATCAAATTTAGTAGAGTAGAGTTATAGGTATTTATGTCTACCTCGCAACTTCTTCGTTTATATAATATTGTTGTTTTTTTTAAGTATACCTCACTGCTGTTAAATATGCTTCTAGATCCATTCCGAGGTCAATCAATACTTCATCAAAGGTTTTTTGTATTCGCTCTTTTGGACTTTAACGGCTATTCTTTTCATCGTATTCGCATGTTATAAATTTATCTACAAACTTTATAATTTCGTCATAATTTTCTGTATTTTCAACGTCAATCTTTGGTGCATTGTTAATCCAAAGCAGTATGTGGTCATGAGGTGATCCTCGTTGTTGAAATTCTCGCCGCCTAAAAAAATCTGTCACTGAATATGAATCAAAAATTCCGCCTTCAGTAATCATTTTCATGATCTGTTTAATTCTGTTGTTGTAGTACATAGCAACAAAAACAGGATTATCCTGAACAAGCTTGGATTTTTGTTCATATGATAAATTCATTGCCGATAAGAGAAATATCTTTTCTCCGGTATTGTACTCATAGAGACCTTGCATTAAATTTGCCCAATTAGTTTCAACAGCCGATAAAGTGAGGAAAAACGGAGGAGCCCCCCAGGGGCGGAGTAAAAAATTCGTCGTTACACAAAATGAGATTTCCCAAAATTTTTATTTCAGTTAAACTCTTTCTACGACTCACGAATGTTCAATTGCTGGGGACCCATGATTTATAAAATCAACCGATTTGATGATTGAAAATTCAGCTTCAAATGGGACTGTTGGGGCCCCGAACTTTACACCAAAATTTCTCTTTCAATTAAACTTTTTCTATGACTCACGAATGTTCGATTGCTGGGGACCCATAATTCATGAAATCATACGATTTGATGGTTCAAAATTCAGCTTCAAATGGGATTGTTGGGGCCTCAAACTTTAAATTCAAAATTTCTATTTCAATTAAACTTTTTCTATGACTCACGAATGTTCAATTGCTGGGGCCCCATGATTCATGAAATCATATAAATTGAGCTGTTGGGGTCCAAGCTCCCAAAATATTATCAGCTTCAATTCTTAGTATTTCAAAGTAGAATTAGTATTTCATCCGCAGTTATTTGACTACTTATAAATATTGAACTGTCGGCTTAAGCTCCATACTTAGTTTACTTCAGTGGCGACGGTCCGTTATCGATTCTGCGCCGAATGAATTATGGTCCTCCAGTACTCAATCCTGGGCTACCTTTCTTCAAACCCCTCGTACATCAGCTGAACGTACACAGTCCGCGATAGAGTACATCTATCAGTGCGATGTCTACTCCAAAGTCTACGGCCTCTTCTTGATTGTCTGCTTAAAATAATTTTGGCTACTCTTTCGTCGGGCATTCTAGACACGTGACCAGCCCAGCGCAGACTGCCACACTGTACTATCTTCATTATAACAGCATATTTGCATTCTTAATATAGCTCATGGTTCATGCGTCGTCGCTACACTCCATTTTGGATTTTGCCAAATTTTACGGTAAAACCCCAAGAATTCGTCGATCAGCTTCTTTTAGCGTCCATGATTCATGTCCGTAAAGGGCCACCGAGAGGATTAGTGTTCTCTAGAGCGTCAGTTTTATGCGAATTCGCAAGCTACGGGATTTCAGCTATAAAATGTAATGCCTGCGTAAAGGCCAAATCGCAGCTGCAATTAGTCGTTTTATTTTGCGACTTACATCGATGTCACGAGCATATCAAAATATATTCAGTTCCTCTTCGACACCAACACCATTTGGATTTCCACGCCATGTACTTCGTTTTGGCAGTGTTAATGGTAAGTCCCAATTTCTCAATAAATGACCTAAAGGCGTTTTTCGATTTCGGTGGAATCGACGTCATCCGCAAAATCAAAAAGCAGGTGAGGTCTCATCTACTATTCCGACTCATAACTTTTACTCATCCAGCGTTACACGAATCAACGTAAATAGTTCTGTGGGAAAACCATGTCCTAGCGTTAACTGTCACAGCTCATTTCGTTTGACTGAATCGTATGCCGCATTGAAATCCATAAAAATATGTTGAGTCTGCAAGTTTACTCCCGGAACTCGTCAGTTACTAGAGGCAAGGTAAATATAGATATTTATCATCGTGAAGCGACCCTCATGAAAACCAGCTTGATACTCGCCGACGAAGAACTGAGCTAACGGACTCAGTCTAAAACACAGGATAGGAAGAGCACCTTATAGGTAAAATTGAGCAATGTAATGCCTCGATAGTTTTTACTCTCAAGTCGATGTCCGTTTTTAAAATTATGGGAAATGAGGCCAATCAACCACTCCTCCGATATTTAATTTCCTCCCATATTCTGTTCCTGACAATGAGGTGACGAATTGTTTCGTACAGCTGCTCGCTCCCCGTTTTTAGAAGTTCAGCCAGGATACCATCCTTTACAGCAGCCTTACCGTTTTTCAGCTCACTAATTGCTCTTTTGACCTCCTCTTGTGGTGGTGGCTCCACAGATTGGCCGTCGCTCAAAATTCTTATCCTGTACCTGCTGATCTTCGTGTTTACTTCTCTATTCAACAGCGTCTGAAAATACTCTTCCATCTAGCTGCTACCTGCTACCGTCGTTTTGTCAGTTAGCAGGTTGCCAGCACTATCATTGCACATCACAGGCATGGCAAAATTCGTGCACCTGACCATTTTGTAGAAACTCCGTGTGTCGTTGATGGCAAACCTCTCTTCTGGACTAGCGAGCACGTGCTCTTCGTACTGGCGTTTTAGACGGTGGGTTCTTTTTTCCGCAGCTCTACCAGGACGAACCAAAAAGATTCACGCAGAGTCTCGAGCATTCCTCACATTGAAATCGTGTGAAGAAATTCTGCAGAGGAATATAGAAGCAGGATTCTTATAGGAGAATCCAAGAGTTTAACCCCAGGAATAGCTACAACTCGGCACGGGAATCTCCTGCACTATGAACTGTTCTGTTCTGACGTGTAGACGCAGTAAGCTACTCATATATATTGAACTGTTGACATCCTATCATTTATAAAATCAGCTTATTTGATACTTGCAATTTTGCATGTCATTAACCCTATAACCTAAAATCGGCAGAAATATGAATGGGTGATAGATGAAGAAAACGTTGCATTGCTGGCAAAGATGCACAGTGGCACTCATCAGAATGTGGAAAGTTCTCTTCCGTGTTCGCTGAAGGATGGTCAGTAACGAATCAAATATTCACGCTGCGGCAGATCCTCCAAAAAGTCCATGAATACAGAATTCAACGCACAATTATTTCATTGATTTCAAAGTTGCGTATGATACCATCGACCGTAAAATCATGGCCATTCTAACCTCTGTAAGCTGCTGCACGTTGTGTTCGCGGACTGCAGAACCACTTTACCTAAAAAATAGCAAGAAACAAAAAGATTAGTGTTTCAATATTAGTATTTAGAAGAATGGGGTTAAATAAAAAGCAAAGAAGGGATAAAATAAAGTTTAGGAATGAGGAAATACAGAAATTGAAATTTAACAGCTACTTACCTGAAAGCATGCCACTGATGTCGTCGTCTGAAGTCGATTAATAACCAATCAAAACAAATCGCTACCAGCAAAATCGAAGATGGCCAATGAATAGTAGAAGAGATCACTAGTACTAACAGTTCCATTTCAAACAAAAACCGAAATTAAATGATTTCATTTTGAAATTGTTATACAAGATAATAAAAAGGCAAGAGCAAAAAAATTGAAAGGTTATATAAGCGATTCCACAAGCGTCGTTTAAATAATTCTATTCAAAGCCTAAATCAGTGGTGGCCACGGTACAAGCATAATGCGGGCTAAATCAGATCTTCTCAATAGATCCGCGGCCTGAAATGGCTTCTGACATTCATAAATTCAACCTATAGTTCCCATTCACCATCCATCAAACCAGTCCGCGGGCCGCAAGGACCATATTTAAGAGCCGCATGCGGCCCGCGGGCCGCAGTTTGGCCATCACTGGCCTAAATACTGTACAGTGCGTTAAACAACTTGTAAAGCCGAGTACTAATATTTGAAATTCAAATTGGAAGGAGAGTGAAGTGAAACAAAGGTGGAGTTAGTAGTACTATTCGAAGGTTAGCAGAAAAGATTGCTACAATGTGATACTGGCCAATCAGTTGAAAAATTGTGATATTGATCGAAATGTTTGAATTTCACTAATGAAGATCGACCCGCCTGGAGTTTTGTCGTGGCTGATCGTACCGTTTCCCGCTTGGTTGGTGTTGGATCTACGATTGGTGTTTGGCCTACTGTTTCCTGGGTTCAATTAAGCCGATTGGACCTAGACGTGCTGTTGCTGTCGATCTTGGAGTTTCCTGGTGTTGTTTGGCCTGGTTTGTAGCCGATGGTTGGTGAGTCAAGCTTGACCCGATAAAGAAGTTTGTGTACACGTGTTATGAAGAAGATATTGCAAATTGGAGTGGTGTAACGTAGCAGAAGAATTGAACAAACAGGACTGACGAAATTGATTAAAGAACACCTTTTATTCTTTCTTTGTTCCAAGCTATTTGAAGAATTCCCCATTCTTATAAGGTACACCGGGGCAAGTGGGACCTAAAATGCATAGTTTGGGTTTATTCCACTGTGTTTTCTATACCTATAATTATTTCAAAAATAGCGTAACAAAATCAGATCACAACGGTCGACTTTATAATTTATATAAAGCACAAATCGTGAGCAATTACGCTATAAAGCATTATTGTAATGAAATGTAGTTGAATAAGTCGTTGTATCCAATTCTTGCGAGACGTAATTTATGCTTAACCATTGTTTAATAGCTCGAAAATACGATTATGATCTGCTTGTTCTACCATGCCCAATTCGGTAGAGCTACTCATAAGAGATAGTTACGTTATAATAACCACAACACTTTATTGTTTAAATTCCAGTTGTAGATCTGCTTAATTATATCAAATTTGACTTTCCAAATTCAATTAACATCGAAACCAAAATGTGACCAAACTGTTTGATCCCTCACAAGCTGTGCATATGGGCTTCTTTTTTGGGGCCCCTCGGTTTAGTCCTTTTCGGTTTTATTTTAAAGCTTTACTGGTATAAATATTATGTAATTGAACTGAAAATGTTCGACAGTTCATCTAAAAAATGTATTAAGACAGGAAGTTTTGTGCCGAAACACATAATTTTTAATAGGTCCCACTTGCCCCGGGTGCTTTGAAGTGCCGACCTTATTTCGACCCACTTTTTTAATGCCGTTTGTCAAATTAAACAACTAGTTTTCTGGTGTAATTTGTTAATACACTCATTATGTTTACCTACTGTTAGAAAAACATATACTTTTACGTAAATCCTGTGGCCAAAATATCATTTATAGAAAGGTGCGTCAAGCTTACAACGCAAATGGAAAATAACGCTCAAATTTAAAGTCCAATTTTGATGTTTGGAATGCCTGTTATAAATAATCTATAATTTTAATACATTTAAGTTGTATCTTTCATTTCTAGAAAGGTTCGGTTGGAGAAAATAAGGTTGAAGGGAGTACCCTACTAGCACGGTTGTTACCAAATGGTTCTGGTAACCGAATTATGACTAATTTCAGTCGTAATTCGGTTGCTTCAACTAAATGGACCTAAAGTGTGCTACACCGAATTCTTTTTTTACACGGGGGATACGTGCCGTGTAAAAAAAACCGTGCAAAAATAAACCGTGTTATTTCGAGAAACCGTGTAAAAAAAATCCGTGCTATTTCGAGAAACCGTGTAAAAAAAATCCGTGCTATTTCGAGAAACCGTGTAAAAAAAATCCGTGCTATTTCGAGAAACCGTGTAAAAAAATCCGTGCTATTTCAAGAAACCGTGTAAAAAAACCGTGCTCTTTTAAGAAACCGTGTAAAAAACTTACCATAGTCTCATTACTTAAAAATGGGCGTTAAAAGTTTGAAATTGTACTATTGAGTATCATAACAACACCACATTGAAAGAAATTGAAAGAAACTTTTTTTGTTGTTTTGACTGAGGAAGTTATTCTGGATCTGAGGAAGAACTTAACTGAAGTGTTAGAAAGAATCCTTTGCAGTTCAGCCATTCTTCCTTGAAGTTATTATGATACTATCAGAAGAAGTTTTGAAAGAACAGCGACTTTCTGATTAGAAAGACTTCTCTGAAATTCTTGCGAAATTTTCATGAAATTCTATAATGATTTCTCTATAGTGTTGGGGGAGTTGATGAGACACTCCTAAAACTTCAGTGAGAGGAAAAGCAAACTCCTGGTGGTGGTGTACTGATATGGAGAAATTTTGGTAAGGACAACTGAAAATGGCGTGATAATTAATGCCCATTGCATTAATTATTGGTAGAAAAACAGTTTTAATTCTGTTCAGCTTAAATCAAACGTTTTACCTTTGTTATACTATAACAAAGGTTTAAAAATTGGTCGAAAAACACGAAATTGATCCGAGGCCCGGAGGGCCAAGTCACATATACCAATCGATAGGGTTCGACGATTTGAGCAATGTCTGTGTGTGTGTGTGTGTGTGTGTGTATGTATGTAATGATTTTTTCTATCGCCTGTTTCTCAGAGATGGCTGAACCGAATCGTTCGCTATTACTTTTGTTTCAAAGGTATTATTGTCTAGTAGATCACTATTGAGTTGTTTCGTGACACGACATTTCGTTTAAAAGTTATAGACAAAAATGTGAAAAATACGAGACACGGGTTTCTCCAGAACTACACGACCGATTACAACGATCTTAGCATCAAATGAAAGCCCTTATTAAAGCTAAATTATTCAGGATTTTTTAATTGAAAACAAACAAGTAGTTTAAAAGTTATGCTTAAAAAATCTGTTTTGACAAAGTAATAATTATCGCCTGTTTCTCAGAGATGGCCAAACAGATTTATGCGCTATTAGTTTCATTTAGCAGGTAATATAGCCGGATAGATCACTATTGAATGGTTTTTTGATTGGACGTTTAATTTGAAAGTTATGAGCAATTGAATACACCACACCAAAATTTACAATAATTTATAATGATTTTAACCAAGATAATTTACCTAATTTCAATTATTTTAATATCAAACGAGAGGTTTTGACACTACGAATATATATGCAAAATTTCATAAGAATTGGTTTTACCGATCAAAATATATTCAGCCTCGAACACTCGCGCCAACTTTTGTAACACGGTTACTCGCGCGCACAATAGCCCAAAACCAAAGAAAACGTGCGCACTAGAGTTTTGATTGAGAAAACTTGGTTTTAGGTTTATCGAACCTGTGGAAGAGTTTCTAGAAATTTAAGGCTACATCGTCTGGTGGAATTTAAATTTTGATTAATCCCCCTAAAAGTGAAATAAAAAAATTATTTTTCTGCAATGTCAATATAACACAATGATGTGTTCTGCAAAGTTATAGAGCATATTATTACAAGAAATTCTATCTCTGCAGCGAAGATAGAAAAATCTTATTTATTGTATATGATTTTGTAAAGTCAGTTTTTCTATTTTTGCTCTTTTTGTAATTGTTGTATGACTTTTTCATGTACTACAAAATTGTACAAATAGTAAAAATACACAACTTTGCTGAAAATAGTATACCTCTATGTTTTGCTTGTTTAGGAACTGTGGAACTTTGATTATAAAAAATACCCTAATTACTCGACTACCAGCAGTCGGATACATTTTAAACATTTTACATTTGCTGATAGTTTTGCTGCATACAGACTGCATTTTTCCATATGAAGAAACAAGAGAAAATTCCAGTTGGGGCCAAATTCTGGTACACCTCACATGCTGATTGCTTCGTTTCTGTGATGGCGGTTTATGCTGATCTATTTTCCCAACAATCGAAATTATTAATGCATTGAATAATAACGATATTTTGCTCATAATAAGTTTATTGGAGAATATACGTTAGTTAAACAACGATTTGTAATTTTATAACAATATGGCGTAGGAAAACCTACACGTGTTGTACAAAATACAACAGCGTGAGTAACCGAAGGTTAATAAAAATTGATGAAAATCATTCAAGAAAACTCTATTGATGTGAATCAAATAGAATGGCATTACAGGAAATTATGCATAGTTCAAAAACCTATAAACTAGACCTTTACTAGGCAATGTATATGTTAAAGAATAAGATTTCCTCTCACAACTTACTTTTATTTGCACTTACTCAGATTAATAACAACTTACTTATCCTTACTCAGCAATTTCATGAAAAAGGGATCTATCAAAATTTAAAAGTGTTCCTATTTTGTTTAAATTTCAATTTTCAAAAATTTTATGTAAACCAACGCATTACGCAACGTTAACCAATAGACGAAGACGTGCCGATTTCTATCTCAAATAGCAAGTAAGACCGTATAACAAAGGTTCCTTTCACCACTAGGTGGATTAAATCGGGTTTTTACCTTTGTTATACTATATTACCTTTGTTATACTATAACAAAGGTTTAAAAATTGGTCGAAAAACACGAAATCGATCCGAGGCCCGGAGGGCCGAGCCACATATACCAGTCGACAGGGTTCGACGAACTGAGCAATGTCTGTGTGTGTGTGTATGTGTGTATGTGTGTGTGTGTGTGTGTATGTGCGCGACGCAATTTTTCTATCGCCTGTTTCTCGGAGATGGCTAAACCGATTTGTTCGCTATAACTTTTGTTTGAAAGGTATTATTGCCTAGTAGATCACTATTGAATTGTTTCGCGGTCCGACATTTCGTTTGAAAGTTATAAGTAAAAATGTAAAAATTACGTGACACGATTTTCTCCAGAACTACATGACCGATTTCAACGATCTTAGTACCAAATGAAAGCTCTTGTTAACGCTAAATTTTTCGGGTAAATTTTATTGAAAACAAACAAGTAGTTTAAAAGTTATGCTTAAAAAACCTGTTTTGACAAGGTAATAATTATCGCCTGTTTCTTAGAGATGACTAAACCGATTTAGGTGCTATTAGTCTCATTTGAAAGGTAACATAACCTAATAGATCACTATTGATTTGTTTTTTGATTGGACGTTTCATTTGAAAGTTATGAGCAATTGAATACAACACATTAAAATTTACAATAATATATAACGAGATCATCTAAGATAATTTATCTAGTTTGAATTATTTTGGCATCAAATGAGAGATTTTAATGCTGTAAATACATCTGCAAAATTTCAGAAGAATCGATTTTGCCGGTCAAAAGATATTAACCCTCCAACACTCGCGCCAACTTTTGTAATACGATTAGTCGCGCGCACAATGGCCCAAAGCCAAAAAGACATGCGCACTAGAATTTTGACTGGGAAAACTTGGTTTTAGGTTTATGGAACCTTTGGAAGAATTTCTTGAAATTGAAAGTTCTATCGTCGGGTACAATTTAAATTTTGATTAATCCCCCTAAAAGTGAAATGAAAAAATTATTTTTCTTCAGTTTTAATCAGTGGTTGGAGAATTCGCGAAAAAGTGATCATTTGAATCGATGAACATCCCTCATGAACACACACTATTCGCCTGCCTCGCCGATAATGCACGCATCAGCTTTGAATTTTATCACGAACAGAACCTCAATGTGAACATCAGAATTCGTTCAAAAATTGAATATTGAACATTGCGTGTGTTCGATTTATCGGATATAGAATGTCCGGGGACGCCGGAAAGTATTCAAAATAATATTACCGCGAAAAGGGAATAGTTTAAAGTAGTGTTAGTGGCTTTACAAGCAGCAGAAAGCAATAATTTACACTTTTGCGTTGCTCACGATATTCGTATATTCAGCGATGCTATGAAGCGTGAGTGTATGATGCTCATTGTTATAGGCGAATTGAACCACTCGCGTAGCTGTTTTATCATGATGAAAACGATGCTCGGCGTATCTATTCATTTTGCGAGTTTTCCAACCTCTGGTTTTAATATAACACATTGATGTGTTCTGCAAAGTTTTAGAACATATTATTACAAGAAATTTTGTTGAATACAGTAACCTTCTATCTATTCAGCGAAGATATAAAAATCTTATTCATTGTATATGAATTTGTAAAATCAGTTTTTTCTATTTAGCTCTTTTTGTAATTGTTGTATGACTTTTTCATGTATTACAAAATTATATAAATAGTAAAAATACACAACTTTGATGAATATAGTATACCTCTATGTTTGTTTGTTTAGGTACTGTAGAACTTTGATTAAAAAAGTGCCTTAATTTTGACCCCGAATGACTCGACCACCAACAGATACATTTTGAACATTTTATATTTGCTGATAGTTTTGCTGCATACAGACACCATTTTTCCATGAAGAAACGAGAGCAAATTCCAGGGCCAATCGCGGTACACCTCACATGCTGATTGCTTCGTTTCTGTGATGTCAGTTTATGCTGATCCATTTTCCCAACAATTTAAAGCATTAATGCATTGAATGATTATGACGATTTGCTCATAACAAGTTAATTGAAGAATATACGTTAGTTAAACAGCGATTTGTAACTTTATAACAATATGGCATTCAAAAACCTACACGTGTTGTACAAAATGCAACAGCGTGAGTAACCGAAGGTTATTAAAAATTGATGAAATTTATTCAAGAAAACTTTATTGATTTCAATCAAAAAGAATGGCTTTATAGAAATTTATGCGTAGTTCAAAAACCTATAAACTAGACTTTTACTACGCAATGTATATGTTAAAAAATAATATTTCCTCTTACAATTTGCTTTTACTGGCACTTACTCAAATTAGTAACAACCAACTTACCCTTACTCAGTAATTTCATGAAAAAAAGGATCTATCAAAATTTATAGGTGTTGCTATTTTGTTCAAATTTTGTAAACTTATTCAATTTCCAAAATATTTATGAAAACCAACGCACTACGCAACGTTAACCAATAGATGAATTATGTTCCGAAGACGTGTCGATTTCTATCTCAAAGAGCAAGTAAGACCGTATAACAAAGGTTCCTTTCACCACTAGGTGGATTAAATCGGGTTTTTACCTTTGTTATACTATAACAAAGGTTTAAAAATTGGTCGAAAAACACGAAATTGATCCGAGGCCCGGAGGGCCAAGTTACATATACCAATCGATAGGGTTCGACGATTTGAGCAATGTCTGTGTGTGTGTGTGTGTGTGTGTGTGTGTGTGTGTGTGTGTGTGTGTGTGTGTGTGTATGTATGTAATGATTTTTTCTATCGCCTGTTTCTCAGAGACGGCTGAACCGAATCGTTCGCTATTACTTTTGTTTGAAAGGTGTTATTGTCTAGTAGATCACTATTGAGTTGTTTCGTGATACGACGTTTCGTTTAAAAGTTATAAGCAAAAATGTGAAAAATACGTGACACGGGTTTCTCCGGAACTGCATGACCGATTTTAACGATCTTAGTATCAAATGAAAGCCCTTATTAAAGCTAAATTTTACAGGAATTTTTATTTGAAAACAAACAAGTAGTTTAAAAGTTATGCTTAAAAAACCTGTTTTGACAAGGTAATAATTATCGCCTGTTTCTTAGAAATGGCCAAACCGATTTATGCGCTATTAGTCTCATTTGAAAGATAACATATCCTAATAGATCACTATTGAATGATTTTTTGATTGGACGTTTAATTTGAAAGTTATGAGTAACCGTACACACCACACCAAAATTAACAATAATTTATAATGATTTTAACCAAGATAATTTACATTATTTCAATTATTTTAATATCAAACGAGAGGTTTTCACACTACGAATATATATGCAAAATTTCATAAGAATTGGTTCTACCGATCAAAAGATATTAACCCTCGAACACTCGCGCCAACTTTTGTAACACAGTTACTCGCGCGCAAAATAGCCCCAAACCGACGAAAACGTGTGCACTAGAGTTTTGAGTAGGAAAACTTGGTTTTAGGTTTATCGAACCTTTGGAAGAGTTTCTAGAAATTGAAAGCTCTATCGTCTGGTGGGATTTAAATTTTGATTAATCCCCCTAAAAGTGAAATAAAAATTTTTTTTTCAGTGTCAATATAACACATTGATGTGTTTTGCAAAGTTATAGAGCATATTATGACAAAAAATTTTGCTAAAGACCGTAACCTTCTATCTCTGCAGTGAAGATAGAAAAACCTTATTTATTGTATATGAATTTGTAAAATCAGTTTTTTTTATTTTTGCACTTTTTGTAATTGTTGCAGTACTATTTCATGTACTACAAAATTGTACAAATGGTAAAAATACACAACTTTGCTGAAAATAGTATACCTGTATGTTTGCTTGTTTAGGAACTGTAGAACTTTGATTATAAAGAATACCCTAATTTTGACTCTGAAGTACTCGACCAGCAGACGGATACATTTTAAACATTTCACATTGGCTGATAGTTTTGCTGCATTCGTTTTCCCAACAATTTAAATTATTAATGCATTAAATAATTATGACATTTTGCTCACAATAAGTTAGTTGAAGAATATACATTAGTTAAACAACGATTTGTAACTATTTCCTATTTTGTTCAAATTTTATAAACTTTTTCAATTTTCAAAAATTTTATGTAAACCAACGCACTATGTAATGATAACCAATAGATGAATTATGTTCCGAAGACGTGTCGAGTTCTATCTCAAATAGCAAATAAGATCGTATAACAAAGGTTCCTTTCACCACTAGGTGGATTAAATCGGGTTTTCTGTACATATATCGGTAGATAAATACGTGTATGTGCGCTGGTGGTCGCAAACAACAATACCAATAAGAAGATCCAGCTACGTATTCAAGCATGACATCGAAGCAACTTTACCCTTCCCAAAACGCTACGATCAAGTGGCATAAACCGCCGTACGAAGCCGACAATGTACAAATCCCTATTAGAGCGATAATTTTTGTGGATTTGATAATGCTTACAAAGGACTTACGCGTCCTTGCGGACGATATTTGGCGGAATACAAGACCACAACGGAGAGTTGCGGAAGTGTATGAATCAAGGGTAACAGAAACAGCTTGGGGAGAATACCAACGTACATTTGGCAAAAGTCGATAAGCTACGGTGAACTGGACACGTTGTAGAGAAAACGGTTCTATTCAACAACTCCGCCGGCACCTAGAACAGAGGGGATCAACGTACACGGTGGCTCAACCTCGAGGTCTAGAGTCTCGTGGGAAGAGCTTAGCGACCACAGACCAAACTGCTGTTTGCATTACTGATACGGACAATTTTTGGTACAGACAACTGGAAATCGCAGGTACAAGGTCCACATCCAAACCATTTTTACGATAAATCTATATGTTTGCACTTCAGTGTCATAATAATGTCAACTGAAATTAAATGAGTTGCATAATGTGCGTTATAATGACCTTATATGGACATTTTGACCCGTGGTGACAAAATCATTATTTTAATACTCGTTGCATTGATAAATAACGCGAGTATTTGGCCCAGCAACTTCCAAACTTAGAATTAGGCCCTTTTTTGTTTGTTGTAAAACTAACAATAAAAACGGGTGCCGTAAAGCTAAAGCAATCGAGCTTAAACAAAAAAAATCTGTGGAAAAAATCCCACGGACGCTTTAAAAGTGGTTTATAAATCAAAGTAAGTTATTGTTGGCGAAATTGTCGAAAAACCGTGTTATTTCGAGAAACCGTGTAAAAAAAATCCGTGCTATTTCGAGAAATCGTGTAAAAAAAATCCGTGCTATTTCGAGAAACCGTGCAAAAAAAAGTCGTGCAAAAAAAATCCGTGTAAAAAAAATCCGTGCAAAAAAAGAATTGGGTGTACTTGGGTAATAAGCTCCGTTCCCACTTACCCCGTATTCCCACTTGCCCCGGGGTACCTTAAGTGTTTCTGCAAATTCGATTAAAATTCTCTGCGCACCGAATCCTTGAGATTCAAAGGGGGAGTCTCATTCTCGCAACCTTATACCTCGCAGGGGACTTTCTCAACGTGATGGTCCCTCATGTGGGCTGTCCAACATACCGTTACAGAATGTTATGAAAGGAGCAACACACAGGCACAATCTTCAGCAAATATAGTTAGTTCGTCTGCTTTGCCAATGAAATGGATATTGTTGATAGAACATCATCTGTGGTGGTGGCTGAACAAACTAAAACTCAAAGTAGCGAAGATTGGATTTAAAAAAATATTCGCCCAAACTAAAGTACCGTGAACCGCACACGCTAAAAGCTGGTGACTCGGTCCTAATAACGACTGAGTTTGTTTTGTTTCGAGCATCGAGCCGCTATGCTGCCCGTTCTCAGAATACTCGACACTCGACAGTGCCTGAGTGAGTGCCTTTTGTGTTAATTTACTATCATGAGAATATTGCAAACCGGGGCCCCTAATCTCAAAGGCCCGGTGGGCCCTTTGGCTCCCAGTCCGCCCCTGGAGCCCCCTCTTGGCCAATCAACGCAAACAATACTTTTTTGATGCGTTCCATGTAGGCGGGTGCGCATCTGATATGATTCATAAACTTAAGGCCATCGTCGTGTTGACGTAACTCGGCAATAAACTGTGGATTCAAAGCTTCCCTTGCAGTCACACCTTTTGCATTTGTTTTTTTTTTCGCATTGTTGTTTTGATGGAATTTAGAGCTTCGTTGAACAGTTTTGTTTTTGCCAAATATAAAACTCGCTTTGGTAGAATTTTGTTACCATAGTTTCTAACTTGTATTGTCACGCAGCAGTAGAAACGTTGGAGCATAAACTAGTCGAGTGCCCGCATGCAGCCGATGCATGGAAACTGCTGCAGCAGATGATCGCAGCGTGCCTTCCCGGACTACGAAGAATGGAGTATGTAGATATTAAACAACCAGTACTCAATAGAATATCGAGAATAAGCAAAACCAAAATACTAAATCTAGTTTCAAATTACATATGTTTTCTTATTGACTGCAATAATGTAATAGACACCAACTCGCTAAAAGCTATTCTTGAATTGTAAATATTAATTTAAATAAACATGACAAAATAAAAAAAAAACTTCCCATTTTACGATATCCGACATACTGATATTTTTGTCTAACAATTTTCGCGCCACACCCGCGAAAATTTTTGGAAAGCAGAGGTATTCTATGTCTGGATTTATGTATATTGATACTGGAAGTTGATTTTGCCCTGGTGCCATTACAACAATTGCGTTATTAGCAGTAATAGCATTGAAATCAAACAACAAACATTCGTCTTCTCCATCATTTAAATGGACAAAATATTCATCCTAGCTATCTATATCATTGTTATCTTCAACAATTTCTCTTTCATTCGCGCTTAATTCTGAATTTTCTGGTTGTGACTCATTTTCTTCTAAGTCTTCCGAAATAACATTTGCGAATTTAATTTGATATTTTTGATATAATTCAGTATTTTGTAAATAAGCAGCGGCATTTGCTAGTACCTCCGGACGAACAAATCCCTTAAAATAACTGGAAGAATGACCCATATGTCGTTTGAAGTCGACAGGAATGGCCATCAGATTAGGATTATTCATCGATCTAGGTAACGATGTAATCATATGATTCACATCCACCGGAATGTATACAACACTTCCTTTCATACCAACCTAACAACACATGACAAAGTAATTGAAATTATTTGAAAACGCGCATCTAATCAACAAATTATTCTTACTTGTGGATTCGATGCGCGGTGAGATAGTAGAATAATCTTCATGAATGGTACGTAGGGTGATATCACCCGCTCCTCTACGTCATTCAGCATTTGTATACATTTTGGCACCACAGGCAGTTTAAGGCCATTGCTGCTAGAGAGCTTTGGAATTTTGCCTTGGCCAATATATTTGAAACATGTATGGCAGACATAGTTATGTTTGTCTTCATCAGAATTGTTCAATATTTTTGAATCAATTAGAAATGCTACTTTTTCTGGACATAATTTAAGACACATCTTCTTCCTAATTTTTTCACGAGAAATTTGGCATACTCCGTTTTCGAAAAACATCCCTTCACAGCAACAGCAAAGAAAAGATGGCATCTTTTGTCGGCTGAATTTCAATGAATTTCAATGAATTTCAATTGGAGTCGCGAATTGACTAACTGATCTTGTGCTTTTAATCGATTAAAAATTTTTCTTCTTTGATTTAAAATTTCACAAGCACGTTGCTTACGTTTAGCCAATCTGTTTTTTACTTTCTCTGTGGTTTTGTATAATTCATTCTCTCGTTTATTTTGCATATTTTTATTATTTTTTATTCTTTCTCTTTGTGTTTGCGTTTTGTTTGATCGAATGATTCTCATTCGGATTTTGTTTGTTGCCCTTTCAATGATTTTATAACTTTCATTTGCTGAATTGGTAGATTTTTCTTGGTTTCTTAGCATTGCGATCCGTTTACTGTTAATTTTTCTTTCTTGAATCAAATACTTGTTATCTACAGATCTTTTCATTTTTATTCGTTTGCTATTGACAGCTTTCTCTCGGCTTGAATATTGTTTATCTGTCGCTCTTTTCGTTTTCATTCGTGTACAATTATTATCCTTCTCTCGGCTTGAATATTGTTCATCTACCGTTCTTTTAACCTTCATTCGTTTTCTATTATTATCATTCTCTAGGCTTGAATATTGTTCATCTACCGCTCTTTTAATTTTTATTCGTTTACTGTTGTTCTCGCGACTTGAATACTTTTCATCTACCGCTCTTTTAATTTTCATCCGTTTAATATTTTATTTTATTTTATTTTATTTTATTTTATTTTATTTTATTTTATTTTATTTTACAAGTCTTCGAATTAATCGTACAGACTGGTCCTATTACTTAATCTACGCTTTCTTTCTCTTTATCTGTGTACTTTCTATCCTGTATTCTAAGTAATTTCATTCGCTTGCTGTTGTTTTCCTTTTCTTGATAAGAGTAAAGTACATCAGAAGCTCTTTTTAATTTCATCCATTGCCTATTATTTTCTGTTTCTGATGCTACATAGGCATTGGTGGTCCTCAATTTACTTATTCGCGCTGAATTAAGGCGCATTTCTCGGATCGTGTATGACTTGTTTTCTCGGACTCTTTGCATTCTCTTTCTGCATTTCATTCTCTTAATCTCCTCGCGTTGTTCTTTACTTAAGACAATTTTTCCATTCTTGATACCAGTCAACTTAGTACAAGATCTTATGCATTCTTCATCATTTAAATTTTCACCGCTTATTTCTCGTTTTCTATCATAGATTTTCTTTCTCCGCGTTTTCTGCAACGCTGTGCACTTTTTGTTTTAGGCATCTTGTTGATGATTTCTGAAAAAATATTTTTATAACAGCCAAAAAATATTTCTAATTTACAATAAGTCCCTATATTGTTCATAAAAATGCGTAATTTTTCATATAATATTTCATATTCATTTTATTTTCATATTGACCGTAGTGAAACAAGGTTGGAATCATTTTAAAAATGTTTAACTATTACTATTCCGTGAAAAAGCCGTAATTTTTCAAGTGTGATGTCTTTGGAGAAGTTTATTAATAAAACATAGTGACTGAATATTAGTAAATATTAGTGTGACTGTGAATCCACTTATTAAAAAAATTACACAATCGATTCTACTTATTGTCTTTGCACACGATTTTTTATTGCTTTCAAATGTTCTATTCAGTATATTATAATAAATGGTTGAAGACTGGTTATCTCCAGGACGAATATTTAATAAGTTACGAAATATTTCTAAGACCCCCAATTTAATACCTAGTGGTAAAAGGAACGCGTTATTTGATATATAAATCGTCACATCTTTCCAACATAATTCAACTATTGGTTAACACTGTGTTAGTACATATCATAGGTTCATATCACTTCTACTGACGGACAATAATGTGAAGAATTATAGTATTTTTACCTTTGTTATACGATATAACAAAGGCTTTGAAATTGGTCGAATAAATACAAAGGTGAGACTCGAAGGACTGAGTCCCATATACCAATCAATGTGTGTGAGTGTATGTGTGTGGTGTGTGTATGTGTGGGGTGTGGTCCTCAGCCCCCCCCCACACACATACACACACCACACACATGCACACCCACATACATATATATATACATACATACATACCTACATACATACATACATACATACATACATACATACATACATACATACATACATACATACATACATACATACATACATACATACATACATACATACATACATACATACATACATACATTCATACATACATACATACATACATACATACATACATACATACATACATACATACATACATACATACATACATACATACATACATACATACATACATACATACATACATACATACATACATACATACATACATACATACATACATACATACATACCGGTTTCCGTAACGGGACATTTCAGCATCAGTAAAGCATGTCGTGTCGCATATCAAAAAACATCAGCATTCGATAAAATAGCGATTGGTGATCATCTCATGTCTCTCAGAGGCCGTATGACCGGTTCCGGATCCGGGGAGGGTTTCTTTTCTGATTCAAGCAGAGAACAGATTTCGGAGGAACTTGTCCGGGACCTGGAATCGGCCATATGGCCTCTGAACGACATGAGATGATCGCCAATCGCAATTTTATCGAATGCTGATGTTTTTTGATATGCGACACGACGTGCTTTACTGAAGCTGAAATGCCCCGTTACGGGAACCGGTTCCGGATTTATAGTGTCCCCCCGGATCCGGATGGCGCGCACCATGGCTCATAACTGCGGCAAAGTAACTGATATGTCCACAGTCGATGATATGTTTTCAAAAATCAACAGATTTCAAACAAATTTGAGATATTTGGCAACTTTATCTAAAAAAGCCATATCTCGGTCCCACAAGGAACTCCGGAATAACTCCGGGACCATATGGCATATGGCCATTATCTATAGATATTATGAAAATAGAAAATATTTTCGGCAAAATTCCCAAAAATATTGAAAAATAAAAAACTTATGGCCATTTTAGTGAATTATATTTAGTGAATTTAGTGAATTATATACATATGTATATATACAATAGAGATTTGTATAACGCGGATTTGTAGAACGCGGATTTCTATAGCGCGGGTACCACGATATTTCTATAACGCGGTTTTCCGCGTATAACAAATACACGTAGCATATGGATATTGAGTTAATTGGGGCTCAACTCGAATTTTGAGCGATTTTGAACAGATACGACCCTGGTGTCTTTTAAGAAGTTGTAGAGCATATAACAGTAGACTCTCTGAGTGATATACGGAACCACAAAGTTACGGGTTGGCCTGCTGGAGGTTCCGGAATATCCCTTGAAATTTTCGTATTGGTAAAGTTGGTAAAATTGGTAAAATATTTTTGAAGTAATATTTTTGTAATGGCCTTATTACAAATGTTTAAAAAAGTTTTTGTCCCTCCGGTGTTGGGCACTGAAGGGGGGGGGGGGCGAAAAAAAACAAAGAGACAAAAACTTTGAAAATGATTTGCAATGGCCTAACTAAGGTCTGGTAATTGGTAAAAAAAAGTAATAAATAAGTGACCTTAGGAAGCCGTAAGTTGGTGCTCCGGAAAATTCAGAAAATATCGTGAATATTTTGAGTGTAATTTGACTATAGTCAAGTCTACTAGTCTACTAGAAGTATATTTCGACTATTTGTGACTCAATTTGGCCATTGGATGGTTCACCAGGAGAAAATTCAAAGCTTACCTGAAATTCGTCACTGGAAATGCAAATGTTTTTAATTTGTAACAGATCAAAATGAAATCGAATATCTGCAATCACCAACTAAATAGGCCGCTCACGACTCGACATTGCCGCCAAAACGTTCACTGGAAAATTAGGATTTGCCGTTGCCGTCAAAGTGAACAAGAAGTGAAAATTCGCGTTGAAGTTCGCGTTACAATTTGAAAATCGTTTGATATAAAACATTTCGGATTTAGAAACAGAAATGATGCAAATACTGCAAATGTTCGCTGACAAATAAACGAGGTTATCTCGCAAGTTTGTTGAAATTACCAATTTCGCTAGTGTAATTTGATAGATGTGGTATAGTAAACTGAACTACCGGTAACATTTACTATACTTACAAATCTAATAGCAAATATATCAACTTTTGTATAAGCTCTTCACCAGATATTGTGCTCTTCTGGGAAAATTTTAACAGAAATCTAACCATCGTAGTTAGCCATGGCCATTTCGTAATCCGCGTTGACGGTATCTAATATTTTTATGGGTTTTGCCTGAGAAAAAGTCAGAGACAAGTATTATTGCTTTTGTTTTCACCTTTTCCTGGACAATTCAGAATGGGGCTTCTTGTAAGAGCGAACAGGTTACGAAAACTTTGTTGCTTTCGCCAACGCGATAAGCAGTTCGATGCCCTTGATCATTAATTTTAATAATTTAATGTCGGATCTTTCGACGCATTTCATAGTGGCTAGGTTGAGTCACAAACCGCTGAATTTATATTCCTATTTCACGTTGTTCAATTCGAGGTTGAATGAACATAATTCCGAACTCAAAGAACAATTTTCGCTCGTTGACCACTTTTACGGATGTTCCGGATTTGATCCGGATGGCTTCTCAATAGAACGGATTGTTTACTTTACTTATATTACGCCAAAAAATAAGCCATAGGGACTTAATTAATTAAATTTCGTAAAATTCGGGTATAGCCCCAATTAACTCAATTTCCATATGCTACGTGTACTTGTATAACACGCTTCATATAACGCGGTCCCAATTACCCGCGTTATACAAATATCGACACTATATGTATATATACATATATCTATATATATATATATATATATATATATATATATATATATATATATATATATATATATATATATATATCTATACCTATAAAGAAGGATTTCTGTCTGTCTGTCTGTCTGTCTGTCTGTCTGTCTGTCTGTCCGTCTGTCTGTCCGTATGTTCCTTATAGAATCGAAAACTACTTAACCAATCGGCATGAAAATATGCATGTAGAGGTTTTATGGGGCCAGGAAAGGTTTTAGTGATGGTTAGAAACCCCTCCCCCCACTAAGAGGGGGGGCTCCCATACAAATGAAACACAAATTTCTGCATAACTCGACAACTAATCAAGCAAATAGAACAAAATTTGGCATGTGGGTGTTTTCGGTGGCAAGAATTTATTCTATGGTAAATTGAGACCCCTCCCCTCTTTATAAGGGGAACTATAACTCCTCTCCTCTTTAAAAGGGGGGGCCTCCATAAAAATTTCCTCATAACTCGAGAACTAATCAAGCAAATGGAACCGAATTTGGCATGTGAAGGTTTTCGAGGGCAAGAATATTTTCTATAGTAAATTAGGACCCCTCCCCACTTTAAGAGGGGGGGCTCCTGTACCAAAGAAATACAGTTTTTCTCATAACTCGAGAAGTAATTAAGCAAATGGAACCAAATTTGGCATGTGGGTGTTTTTGGAGACAAAAATTTTTTCTATGATGAATTGGGACCCCTCCCGTTTTAGGAGGGGGGATCCTATACACATGAAATACAAATTTCCTCATAACTGAAGAGCTAATCAAGCAAATGGAACAAAATTTGGCATGTGAAAGTTTTCGAGGGCAAGAATATTTTCTATGGTAAATAAAGACCCCTCCCCACTTTAAGAGGGGGGGGCTCCTATACAAACGAAATACAAATTTCCTCATAACTCGAGAACTTATCAAGCAAATGGAACAAAATTTGGCACGTGGGTGTTTTTGGAGACATAATTCTTTTCTATGATGAATTGGGACCCCTCCCCACTTTAGGAAGGGGGGCTCCTATACAAATGAAATGCAAATTTCCTCATAACTCGAGAATTAATCAAGCAAATGAAACCAAATTTGGCATGTGAAAGTTTTCTAGGGCATGAATATTTTCTATGGTGAATTAGAACCCCTCCCCACTTTAAGAGGGGGGGCTCCTATACAAACGAAATACAAATTTCCCCATAACTCGAGAACTAATCAAGCAAATGGAACCAAATTTGACACGTGGGTGTTTTTGGAGACAAAAATTTTTTCTATGATGAACTGGGACCCCTCCTCACTTTAGGAGGGGGAGCTCCTATACAAATGAAATGCAAATTTCCTCATAACTCGAGAATTAATCAAGCAAATGGAACCAAATTTGGCATGTGAAAGTTTTCTAGGGCATGAATATTTTCTATGGTGAATTAGAACCCCTCCCCACTTTAAGAGGGGGGGATCCTATACAAACGAAATACAAATTTCCTCATAACTCGAGAACTAATCAAGCAAATGGAACCAAATTTGACACGTGGGTGTTTTAGGAGACAAATTTTTTTTCTATGATGAACTGGGACCCCTCCTCACTTTAGGAGGGGGCTCCTATACAAATGAAATACAAATTTCCTCATAACTCGAGAACTAATCAAGCAAATGAAACCAAATTTGGCATGTGGAGGTTTCTGGAGGCAAAAATATTTTCTTTGGTGAATTAGGACCCCTCCCAACTTTAAGAGGGGGTGCTTCTACACAAATGAAATACAAATTTCCTCATAATTCGAGAACTAATCAAGCAAATGGAACTATATTTGGCATGTGGGTGTTTTTGGAGGCAACCATTTTTTCTATGATGAATTAGGACCCCTTACCTTTTTAAGAGGGGGGGCTCTCATACAAACGAAATACAAATTTCCTCATAACTCTAGAACTAATCAAGCAAATGGAACCAAATTTATCATGTGGGTGTTTTTGTAGACAAGAATATTTTCTATCGTATATTTTCTATGGATTTCCCCACTTTAAGAGGGGGGGGGGGGCTCCTATACAAATGAAAAACAAATTTCCTCATAACTCGAGAACTAATTAAGCAAATGGAACCAAATTTGACATGTAAGTGGTTTTGGACGCAAGATTTTTTTCTATGGTGAATTGAGACCCCTCTCTTCTTTAAAAAGCGAGTTATGGCCCATCTCCCCTTTAAGAGGGTGGGCTTCCATACAAATGAAATGCAAATTTCTTCTTATCTCGAGAATTAATCAATCAAATGGAACCAAATTTGGCATGTGGGAGTTTTAGATGGCAGAAATTTTTTCTATGGTGAATTACAACCCATTTCCCTTTTAAGAGGGGAGCTGCCATACAAATGAAATTCAAATTTCCTTATAACTTGAGAACTAATCAAGCAAATGGAACCAAATTTGGCATGTGGGAGATTTTGGAGCATTGAATTTATTTTACGATAGTTAGAGACCTCTCACCCCTGTGCTAGGGGGATATGGACTCTCATACAAATAAAACAGAAATTTTTGCGAAACTCAAAAACTAATTGAACTCGAGAAATTCGAGACTCTTCCATAAAACATTAGTTAATACAAGACCATAAAAACTTTCCATAGTAACACTAGATCATTCAGGACGAGACGGTCGCGAGTGTTGCCGGTGACCCGCCGTCGGAAGCGCCGCCCACTGGGGGGCTTGCAAAACTCGAGATTGTGACAAAGATCATCCGAGATTCATGATTTATGTACAACACAGGTTAATTTGTGGCAATACGAAGTTTGTCGGGTCAGCTAGTATATATATATATACTAGCTGACCCGACAAACTTCGTATTGCCACAAATTAACCTGTGTTGTACATAAATCATGAATCTTGGATGATCTTTGCACAATCTTTGCAAACCCCCCAGTGGGCGGCGCTTCCGACGGCGGGTCACCGGCAACACTCGCGACCGTCTCGTCCTGAATGATCTAGTGTTACTATAGATAGTTTTTGTGGTCTTGTATTGACTAATGTTTTATGGAAGAGTCTCGAATTTCTCGAGTTCGATTAGTTTTTGAGTTTCGCAAAAATTTCTGTTTTATTTGTATGAGAGTCCATATCCCCCTACCACAGGGGTGAGAGGTCTCTAACTATCGTAAAATGAATTCAAGACTCCAAAATCTCCCACATGCCAAATTTGGTTCCATTTGCTTGATTAGTTCTCAAGTTATAAGGAAATTTGAATTTCATTTGTATGGGAGCTCCCCTCTTAAAAGGGGAAGGGGTCGTAATTCACCATAGAAAAAATTTCTGCCATCTAAAACTCCCACATGCCAAATTTGGTTCCATTTGATTGATTAGTTCTCGAGATAAGAGGAAATTTGCATTTCATTTGTATGGAAGCCCACCCTCTTAAAGGGGAGATGGGCCATAACTCGCTTTCTAAAGAAGAGAGGGGTCTCAATTCACCATAGAAAAAAATCTTGCGTCCAAAACCACTTATATGTCAAATTTGGTTCCATTTACTTGATTAGTTCTAGAGTTATGAGGAAATTTGTATTTCGTTTGTATGAGAGCCCCCCCTCTTAAAAAGGTAAGGGGTCCTAATTCATCATAGAAAAAATGGTTGCTTCCAGAAACACCCACATGCCAAATATGATTCCATTTGCTTGATTAGTTCTCGAATTATGAGGAAATTTGTATTTTAATTGTGTAGAAGCACCCCCTCTTAAAGTTGGGAGGGGTCCTAATTCACCATAGAAAATATTTTTGCCTCCAGAAACCTCCACATGCCAAATTTGGTTCTATTTGCTTGATTAGTTCTCGAGTTATGAGGAAATTTGAATTTCATTTGTATAGGAGCCCCCCTCCTCAAGTGGGTAGGGGTCCCAATTCATCATAGAAAAAAATTTTGTCTCCAAAAACACCCACGTGCCAAATTTGGTTCCATTTGCTTGATTAGTTCTCGAGTTATGAGGAAATTTGTATTTCGTTTGTATAGGAGCCCCCCCTCTTAAAGTTGGGAGGAGTCCTAATTCACTATAGAAAATATTCTTGCCCTCGAAAACTTTCACATGCCAAATTTGGTTTCATTTGCTTGATTAGCTCTCGAGTTATGAGGAAATTTGTATTTCATTTGTATAGGAGCCCCCCCTCCTAAAGTGAGGAGGGGTCCCAGTTCATCATAGAAAAAATTTTTGTCTCCAAAAACACCCACGTGTCAAATTTGGTTCCATTTGCTTGATTAGTTCTCGAGTTATGAGGAAAATTGTGTTTCTTTGGTACAGGAGCCCCCCCTCTTAAAGTGGGGAGGGGTCTTAATTTACCATAGAAAATATTCATGCCCTAGAAAACTTTCACATGCCAAATTTGGTTCCATTTGCTTGATTAATTCTCGAGTTATGAGGAAATTTGCATTTCATTTGTATAGGAGCCCCCCTTCCTAAAGTGGGGAGGGGTCCCAATTCATCATAGAAAAAAATTTTGTCTCCAAAAACACCCACGTGCCAAATTTTGTTCCATTTGCTTGATTAGTTCTCGAGCTATGAGGAAATTTGTATTTCGTTTGTATAGGAGCCCCCCCTCTTAAAGTTAGGAGGGGTCCTAATTCACCATAGAAAATATTTTTGCCCTCGAAAACTTTCACATGCCAAATTTGGTTTCATTTGCTTGATTAGCTCTCGAGTTATGAGGAAATTTGTATTTCATTTGTATAGGAGCCCCCCCTCCTAAAGTGAGGAGGGGTCCCAGTTCATCATAGAAAAAATTTTTGTCTCCAAAAACACCCACGTGTCAAATTTGGTTCCATTTTCTTGATTAGTTCTCGAGTTATGAGGAAAATTGTGTTTCTTTGGTACAGGAGCCCCCCTCTTAAAGTGGGGAGGGGTCCTAATTTACTATAGAAAATATTCTTGCCCTCGAAAACCTTCACACGCCAAATTTGGTTCCATTTGCTTGATTAGTTCTCGAGTTATGAGGAAATTTGTATGGAAGCCCCCCCTTTTAAAGAGGCGAGGAGTTATAATTCCCCTTATAAAGAGGGGAGGGGTCTCAATTTACCATAGAATAAATTCTTGTCTCCGGAAACACCCACATGCCAAATTTTGTTCTATTTGCTTGATTAGTTGTCGAGTTATGCAGAAATTTGTGTTTCATTTGTATGGGAGCCCCCCCTCGTAGTGGGGGGAGGGGTTTCTAACCATCACTAAAACCTTTCCTGGCCCCAAAAAACCTCTACATGCACATTTTCATGCCGATTGGTTCAGTAATTTTCGATTCTATAAGGAACATACGGACAGACAGACAGACAGACAGACAGACAGACAGACAGACAGACAGACAGACAGACAGACAGACAGACAGACAGACAGACAGACAGACAGACAGACAGACAGACAGACAGACAGACAGACAGACAGACAGACAGACAGACAGACAGACAGACAGACAGACAGACAGACAGACAGACAGACAGACAGACAGACAGACAGACAGACAGACAGACAGACAGACAGACAGACAGACAGACAGACAGACAGACAGACAGACAGACAGACAGACAGACAGACAGACAGACAGACAGACAGACAGACAGACAGACAGACAGACAGACAGACAGACAGACAGACAGACAGACAGACAGAAATCCTTCTTTATAGGTATAGATATATATATATATTTGTCATTTGTCATTTGTCATTTATTTAAAAATTCATTGGACACAGTGCGGTCTTAATGAATACTAATAATAATAATAAAAATAATGCTAATAATAATGGTAGAACAAAAACTTAAATACAATTACTCTACACACGAAGAAACACATAACTATTGTCTTTGGGAGAGTCGTCTTCTAAAAGTATTGATTGAGATGTCGAAGTCAAATAATTCGTAGACTGTGTTGAACTTGGCTGCCATGTACCTTGTTGGGCTAAATAGACCGTAGTTGACTCTCCTTGCTTCGAGATAGAGAATATATATTATGTATACCTTCCGGGCCACGGATCAATTTATTTTTTTTTTCCAAATTAAATTCTACTATTAATACAAATAGATACAAATTTCGTCTACGACTTGCAGGCTTCATCAGTGTCAGTTTTCGAAGTTCTAAAACAGACACTGATGGATCCTGCAAGGCGTAGGCGAAATACGTTTCTGTCGCGAAGAAATATACATAGTAGAATTAAATCGGATAAGTTTTCTTTTCGTTTAATTTCAGATAAAATTGACGAAATTCTTTAGAAAAGAAAATTTTATTGATATGAATTACATAGAATATCATTACAGGAAATTATGCATAGTATAAATCTATACCTTTAAAAAGGGATTTCTGTCTGTCTGTCTGTCCCTATGTTTCTTATAGGATCGAAAGCTACTGTGGCAATACGAAGTTTGCCGGGTCAGCTAGTAATATATAAACTGGACCTTCAACAGGGTTATGTACACACTAAACAAAAAGCACCGAATTCGGTAAAATTTTACCGAAATCTAAACAGCTGAACGTTCGGTAAAAATTTCGATGGTGCCAATCGACGTTTACAGATCATTAATAATGTTTGGTGCACTAAAAAATTTTACCGAACGTTCTGCTGTTTAGATTTCGGTAAAATTTTACCGAACCGATTAAGTGTGTATATGTTATAGATAAATACAGTGGTATTCCGATTATATCTACACCTGATTTAATCTACACCCGATTTTAGGTACCCCCGATTTTGTCTACCATTTTGACCCGGTTTTATCTACCTTTTTTTTAAATTGTTATTTTAACCGTGTGGCATGAAAATTTGAAAAATTTCAGGGATTTATGCATAACAGAGAATATTTCTTTGTATTTTATAGTTTACTATATGGCATCTGTGGTGTGTAATTATACACAAAATGTGTATAATAATGCTGAAGTCAAATACGCAAAGTAACTTCCATTTATTTTGTAACGCATAATTTTAACATTTCACAATGATCCTTTGTGAGACTTTTCTATACCGTAACGCTAACGGGCACACCTTGTCTCCGCTAGGAACTCTTTCTCTCCTTATAAATTCTCAGCTTTTGAATCGTTGAATCGATTTTAATGATTTTATTACAAAAAAATTGTATTTTAATGAACTTTTCAGAAAAAAAAAACAATAAACTGGCGTTCAAAGTTTTTTTATGATTGCAAAAACATTATTTGTAGGAAACCCACTTAATCACTTAAATCACTTAAAACATTTAAAATATTCGTTATCAATTTTTTTATTAATAAAGCTAGTTTTAATGACAAGCTAGTTGTTTACATACGATATCAAAAAAACAGATATGACATTTTTAGTTTTTGAGATAGTCTTTTTTATTAAGAAATAAAGATACGAAAATGTAATGGACTCGCATGGCTTTTTATTTAAGAGACGCATTTCTTTGTCAAAAAACCCTTTTATTACTAGTAAAAACAAAAACCATGCGTCTCCATTGTATTCTTGACACTTTATGCGAACTTCAAGTTTCTTTGGTCTACAGACCATGTAAACACAAAAAGTGAATGTTTTCAACAATTTTGCGACAATAAAAAAAACTGGGCTTCAGTCCAATATTTTTTCTGAAAAGCTCATTAAATTACTTTTCATTTGGTATTAACATTATTCAAATCGATTCAATAGATCAAAAGTTATGAATTTTTAAAGAAAGAAAGGTGGAAAAAATGGTAACTTTTGGGACCACACTGACTCAGAAAAGAGAACCCTAAGTGCCAAATAAAAATACGGTTCTAAAATTTACTGCAAAGGAATAAGTGCACACAATTTGAATAAAATCGGAGCAGTTTTGAATTTCGGTATGTCTTTTTTCATAATATGCTGAGTTGACGTGCATTATGGCTAATGGTTGATATGATGAATAAAATGTGCCCTAAGCGCAAAATTACGCTGAAATGATACACTATTGAAGAAAATGGTCAACATTAACAATATTTTTCGTTCATTTAAATTATTTTGGAGAAATTTATTCTTCCCCAAATGTGTCTACTTTCCAAATATATCTACCAAAAATTTTCGGATGGGTAGATAAAATCGGTAAACCACTGTATTCCCTCTTACAACTTATTTTTACTTGTATTTATTCAAATAAAGAACAATTTACTTATATTTACTCAGCAATTTCATGAAGGAAGGATTTATCAAAAACTAAAAGTGCTCCAATTTTATTCAAATTTTATCAGGTTATTCATTTTCATAAAATTTTAGATCCGTATTTATTTTTTGTTTGGCGTTTGGAGTGTCTCTTTTTGAAATAGGGTGGCCCCAAAATTATAAGCTTTTAACTTCACTTTTTGCACTAACGTAAGAACTGACGACACTATTAACACAAGGCATAACACTTATCGTTCTTACAAACATAAAAAGTATATTTACCTTTTACCGACCGGTTTCGGGCAACTAGCCCATCGACGGGGTAATGTCCAACTGATTGCGTTGAAGAGAGAGTTATATTTTTAAGCCTGTTAATTTGAAGAGAGGTGACACGATGGAAGCCTCATCTTCGTACATCAATTGATCAGCTGTTGTAATGAACATCGACTCCCACGCATTTAGTTGTGAGGCCTTCCTGATTCCCTTAATCACTTTTGCGTTATCCCAGTCGATTTCGTGGTGAAAGTTTGCTGTATGTACTGCCACACTGGAATCGTTGGTTCGGTTGTTTTCCGCTGCCTTTTTGTGCTCTTTTAAGCGTACCTTGAATTTTCGTCGGGTCTGCCCAATATATACCGCCGGGCAGTCTTTGCATGGTATTTGATAGATTCCGGACCTTTCGTTTGTGGGAATCTTATCTTTCGCGTTGCATAGAAGCTCACGTAGTGTGTGGTTGCTTTTGTGCACGACGTGAAAACCATGTCTACTACTAAATTACCGTTCTTGGATCAACTAGTATCCAGAAAAAATGACAACACGCTAAAATTTAGTATATATCGCAAACCCACTTCGACAGATCGCTACATCACTTGTGACTCCAACCATTTTGGAGCTCGAAAACAAGCCGCATTCCACTCTATGGCCCATCGACTTGTTAGCATTCCCATGGAAAGAACAGATTTTATAGAAGAAAAGACAAAAATCTACGATGCGGCTAACCTGAATGGATACGGTAAGGAGCTTGTTGACAAAATTATACAGACACATGAACGAAAGCAACATAGACAAAACGCTACCACACTGCAACCAGGGCGAAACAATGTTGAAAGGATCAGTATGCCTTTCTGCCCCAAAATCACAAATCCGATCAAAAATGCTCTTAGTAGACATGGTTTTCACGTCGTGCACAAAAGCAACCACACACTACGTGAGCTTCTATGCAACGCGAAAGATAAGATTCCCACAAACGAAAGGTCCGGAATCTATCAAATACCATGCAAAGACTGCCCGGCGGTATATATTGGGCAGACCCGACGAAAATTCAAGGTACGCTTAAAAGAGCACAAAAAGGCAGTGGAAAACAACCGAACCAACGATTCCAGTGTGGCAGTACATACAGCAAACTTTCACCACGAAATCGACTGGGATAACGCAAAAGTGATTAAGGGAATCAGGAAGGCCTCACAACTAAATGCGTGGGAGTCGATGTTCATCACAACAGCTGATCAATTGATGAACGAAGATGAGGCTCCCATCGCACAGTGGTCCCATTGGTATCAGAACACGCGTTTTTTTAATTGCGCCGAAATGGTTGATTATACTGGTTAAGTATGTTCAGAGAAATTTCTCAGCGTTAAAAGCTCTTTCATATGGCATGAACGATTATTTGATTAATCCCTCTAAAAGTTATATAAAAAATTTATTTTTTGAACAGTAAGAGATACAGCAAAACAATGTTCTACAAAATTTTTGAAAAGATTATTATAAAGAACTTTGCCAAAGAAAATAACCTTCTAGCTATTATAGTTTTAGAGATAAAGAACAATTTTTGTGGAGACTTTACGATAATCAATTTTTTGACCACAGCTCTTTCTACAGTATTTATACGCATTAGACATGTTCGGCAAAGATTTTTTAACAGTCAAATTACATACTTTTGTAGAATATAGTAACTTGCTATCGTCAATATTTGCGGAGAAAATTAAAGTTTTCGTTTAAAAATTAACCAATTTTCGACAGCAATAACTCCCAAACATGCAAATATATTCAAGCCATTTATTACCCATGTGAAAGTACAAGAAAAATACTACAAAATGCAAAACAAATTAGCTTGACCCTGGCTATCCCTCTACCAAAACACTCGCATTGAAAATTGTTACTCGGTTGAATTTAATATGGCGTAGTGTAAAAACCGTGTTATCCCGATCAAGTAAGTGTGCAAAATAAATAATGAAAATGTGTAATCCAAGCAGCATGGATTATTTGTAGAGAAAAAGATTTTCAAAGTTCGTTTTCGGATGAAATTTGATTACTGCAGTTCGAGGTGTACGAATTTCGAAATGTATTTGAAGATTCTTCATCCTCACTATCGCTATTATTGTGCATATCATGTACTGACCAACAGTTGCAGTAGGTATATCTTCAGAGGACATGGCGTTTTTGTTATTTGGTAGTTCCCTCATGCTAGAAATTACCGGATCACAAGATTCTAACAGACGGCAGAAGATCCGTATTTGTAGCCATTCTGGAGATCTTCCTTGTGTGATGAGTTCGGAACTGTTGTATGTCCTTGTCCACCATTGTCATCATCAGCTCGTAACCAGTACCGTTCTACCTTCACATTGAATGGATGTAGGATGAATTTTTGCGATTTGCTGGTCTATGTTAATTTTTTCTTGCAGCGTTAGTGCAGCCGTTTCCTTTGCAAACTGGAGATGCAACGGCCGGCAATACCTGGTCGAAGACGATCTAATTAGGCTAATTCAAAGAAACATATCTGGTCGAAGATGGATGTGGATTTAGGAATATATTCTTTCCATTTGTTACTGCTTTCATGGCAACAATTGATGTGACACAAAGGCTTGAGTTGGACTTCGTGCCATCATCATCAATGAATGTTTGCTAATACTGGCTAAGATCTCGGTTCCATCTTCCATCGCAACCGTACTTTACGAAAAAAGTTACTGTCTTCAGTTCTTCATCAGAAAACGTGTTTAGTGATTGAGCTTTCGAGCTGATAATACTTGACGAGGTCTGATAATCACAGTAACAGCGATGAAGTATCTTGAAATACACTTCGAAATTTGTACACCTCAAACTGCAGTAATCAAATTTCATCCGAAAACGAATTTTGAAAATCTTAATAATCTATGCTGCTTGGATTACACATTTTCATAATTTATTTTGCACATTTTACTTGATCGGGATAACACGGTTTTTACACTACGCCATATTAAATTCAACCGAGTAACAATTTTCAATGCGAGTGTTTTGGTAGAGGGATAGCCAGGGTCAAGCTAATTTGTTTTGCATTTTGTAGTATTTTTCTTGTACTTTCACATGGGTAATAAATGGCTTGAATATATTTGCATGTTTGGGAGTTATTGCTGTTGAAAATTGGTTAATTTTTAAACGAAAACTTTAATTTTCTCCGCAAATATTGACGATAGTAAGTTACTATATTCTACAAAAGTATGTAATTTGACTGTTAGAAAATCTTTCCCGAACATGTCTAATGCGTATAAATACTGTAGAAAGAGCTGTGGTCAAAAAATTGATTTTCGTAAAGTCTCCATAAAAATTGTTCTTTATCTCTAAAACTATAATAGCTAGAAGGTTATTTTCTTTGGCAAAGTTCTTTATAATAATCTTTTCAAAAATTTTGTAGAACATTGTTTTGCTGTATCTCTTACTGTTCAAAAAATAAATTTTTTATCTAACTTTTAGGGGGATTAATCAAATAATCGTTCATGCCATATGAAAGAGCTTTTAACGCTGAGAAATTTCTCTGAACATACTTAAGCAGTATAATCAACCATTTCGCCGCAATTAAAAAAACGCGTGTTCTGATACCAAAGGGACCACTGTGCATCGTGTCACCTCTCTTCAAATTAACAGGCTTAAAAATATAACTCTCTCTTCAACGCAATCAGTTGGGCATTACCCCGTCGATGGGCTAGTTGCCCGAAACCGGTCGGTAAAAGGTAAATATACTTTTTATGTTTGTAAGAACGATAAGTGTTATGCCTTGTGTTAATAGTGACCCCAAAAATCAAAGTTTTGTTAAACTTAAATTTTTCTAGATCTTTAAACTTAAATTTTTGAACGACTGACTCGAGTTTCATGATTTTGAAAACAACTGAAAGGACAGTTGACTTATGTTTCGAAGACGTGTCGAGGCCTGGCTCAAAAACAAGTAAGATGGTTCCTTTCACCACCTGGTGGATTTTTTTTCCTGTGTGGACTCATCACTGCGATCAGTATAGGTGATCTATTGTGATATCGCCCGGGTGTTTGCTGTATTACCTGCGCTGCATTTCTTTTTGCTATAATCGCTATTGAGAGAGCGATATGCTTATTAAACTTTATGCGTGCTAGTGTGTATTGGGGTTTACCCTTCTATCGAAGCTTGAGCTACTTTGCCCACTTATTCCTCGCTGCCAGTACCATCCCATATTATAGCCATCCCTGGCGAGGACTCATTCGTTCCTCTGACCAGTACACTTAACTATAGGAGGGACTTTTGCACTGTTAAGAGGCTTTTTAAAGGGTAAATATAGAATTCAGCACGAAGGAAGGGTTAATGAGGGGCCTGAGAATAAACCCATGCTAAAGTCACTTGACATCGAATGGCTTGATTCTTCTAAGATTCGAACCCACGACCACTCGCTTGTCAAAGTAGACTCGGTAACCTTGCGGCTATGGGGAGTAGAATCAATATATATAGAATGCCAGTGTCGCTGTTTTACTACGGGACTCATTGTGGTAAACATGATGCTAACAATCTATATCAAGTCTGTGAATCGGGAACTTCATTGTCAAAGTTGCTCATTGTTATTTATCTGTTCTTTAACTGTGCGCTCGTTGGGGCTGTCATCAGTGTGCTCATCGCTGTGTTTTCATGCCAGTGAAATGTTTTTTAACGTTCTTTTTCTTTCCGTCCGGATGAATTGAATCCCACAACTGCGCCCTTTTGCACCGATTTTTTCAGAAATTTGCAGCAAGCGAAGTTTCCAATCACATTACTTGGCAGCCATATTTGAAATTTTAAACTGGTTGTCAAAGTTTGACAATGAGATTCCTTTTTGATGAATCTCAGGAACACACACATATGCATATATACTGTAAATACATCATCTGAACAAGTGTGATGTTTACCACGCGCACTGCAGCGACACTGGCATTCTATATAAGGTACCCCGGGGCAAGTGGGAATACGGGGTAAGTGGGAACGGAGCTCATAACTCTCTTCAACCTCATTTTCTCCAACCGAACCTTTCTAGAAATGAAATATACAACTCAAACGCACGTATTAAAATTATAGATTATTTATAACAGGCATTCCAAACATCAAAATTGGACTTTCAATTTGAGCGTTATTTTTAATTTGCGTTGTAAGTTTGACGCACCTTTCTATAAATGATATTTTGGCCACAGGCTTTACGTGAAAATACATGTTTTTCTGACAGTAGGTAAACATAATGAGTGTATTAATAAATTACACCCGAAAACTAATTGTTTAATTTGACAAACGGCATTAAAAAATGGGTCGAAATAAGGTCGACACTTCAAAGCACCCGGGGCAAGTGGGACCTATTAAAAATTAAGTGTTTCAGTACAAAACTTCCTGTCTTAATACATTTTTTAGATGAACTATCGAACATTTTCAGTTCAATTATATAATATTTATACCAGTAAAGCTTTAAAATAAAACCGAAAAGGACTAAACCAAGGGGCCCCAAAAAAGAAACCCATATGCACAGCTTGTGAGTTGTGAGGGAACAAACAGTTTTATCACATTTTGGTTACACCTAAACGATGTTAATTGAATTTGGAAAGTCAAATTTGACATAATTCTCGCAAGAATAGGATACAACGACATATTCAACTACATTTCATTACAATAAGGCTTTACAGCGTAATTGCTCACTATCTGTGTTTTATATAAATTACTAGCTGACCCGACAAACTTCGTATTGCCACAAATTAACCTGTGTTGTACATAAATCATGAATCTCGAATGATCTTTGTCACAATCTCGAGTTTTGCAAGCCCCCCAGTGGGCGGCGCTTCCGACGGCGGGTCACCGGCAACACTCGCGACCGTCTCGTCCTGAATGATCTAGTGTTACTATAGATAGTTTTTGTGGTCTTGTATTGACTAATGTTTTATGGAAGAGTCACGAATTTCTCTAGTTCGATTAGTTTTTGAGTTTCGCAAAAATTTCTGTTTTATTTGTATGAGAGTCCATATCCCCCTACCACAGGGGTGAGAGGTCTCTAACTATCGTAAAATAAATTCAAGACTCCAAAATCTCCCACATGCCAAATTTGGTTCCATTTGCTTGATTAGTTCTGAAGTTATAAGGAAATTTGAATTTCATTTGTATGGGAGCTCCCCTCTTAAAAGGGGAAGGGGTCGTAATTTACCATAGAAAAAATTTCTGCCATCTAAAACTCCCACATGCCAAATTTGGTTCCATTTGATTGATTAGTTCTCGAGATAGGAGGAAATTTGCATTTCATTTGTATGGAAGCCCACCCTCTTAAAGGGGAGATGGGCCATAATTCGCTTTCTAAAGAAGAGAGGGGTCTCAATTCACCATAGAAAAAAATCTTGCGTCCAAAATCACTTACATGTCAAATTTGGTTCCATTTGCTTGATTAATCCTCGAGTTATGAAGAAATTTGTTTTTCATTTGTATAGGAGCCCCCCCCCCCTCTTAAAGTGGGGAAATCCATAGAAAATACACCATAGAAAATATTCTTGCCTACAAAAATACCCACATGATAAATTTGGTTCCATTTGCTTGATTAGTTCTAGAGTTATGAGGAAATTTGTATTTCGTTTGTATGAGAGCCCCCCCTCTTAAAAAGGTAAGGGGTCCTAATTCATCATAGAAAAAATGGTTGCCTCCAAAAACACCCACATGCCAAATATGGTTCCATTTGCTTGATTAGTTCTCGAATTATGAGGAAATTTGTATTTCATTTGTGTAGAAGCACCCCCTCTTAAAGTTGGGAGGGGTCCTAATTCACCATAGAAAATATTTTTGCCTCCAGAAACCTCCATATGCCAAATTTGGTTCTATTTGCTTGATTAGTTCTCGAGTTATGAGGAAATTTGAATTTCATTTGTAAGAGAGCCCCCCCTCCTAAAGTGGGTAGGGGTCCCAATTCATCATAGAAAAAATTTTTGTCTCCAAAAACACCCACGTGTCAAATTTGGTTCCATTTCCTTGATTAGTTCTCGAGTTATGAGGAAATTCGTATTTCGTTTGTATAGGAGCCCCCCCTCTTAAAGTGGGGAGGGGTTCTAATTCACCATAGAAAATATTCATGCCCTAGAAAACTTTCACATGCCAAATTTGGTTCCATTTGCTTGATTAATTCTCGAGTTATGAGGAAATTTGCATTTCATTTGTATAGGAGCCCCCCTTCCTAAAGTGGGGAGGGCTTCCAATTCATTATAGAAAAAAATTTTGTCTCCAAAAACACCCACGTGCCAAATTTTGTTCTATTTGCTTGATTAGTTCTCGAGTTATGAAGAAATTTGTATTTCGTTTGTATAGGAGCCCCCCCTCTTAAAGTGGGGAGGGTTCCTTATTCACCATAGAAAATATTCTTGCCCTTGAAAACTTCCACATGCCAAATTTTGTTCCATTTGCTTGATTAGTTCTTCAGTTATGAGGAAATTTGTATTTCATGTGTATAGGATCCCCCCCTCCTAAAACGGGGAGGGGTCCCAATTCATCATAGAAAAAATTTTCGTCTCCAAAAACACCCACATGCCAAATTTGGTTCCATTTGCTTAATTACTTCTCGAGTTATGAGGAAAATTGTGTTTCTTTGGTACAGGAGCCCCCCCTCTTAAAGTGGGGAGGGGTCCTAATTTACTATAGGAAATATTCTTGCCCTCGAAAACTTTCACATGCCAAATTTGGTTCCAATTGCTTGATTAGTTCTCGAGTTATGAGGAAATTTGAATGGAAGCCCCCCCTATTAAAGAGGAGAGGAGTTATAATTCCCCTTATAAAGAGGGGAGGGGTCTCAATTTACCATAGAATAAACTCTTGTCACCGAAAACACCCACATGCCAAATTTTGTTCTATTTGCTTGATTAGTTGTCGAGTTATGCAGAAATTTGTGTCTCATTTGTATGGGAGCCCCCCCTCTTAGTTGGGGGAGGGGTTTCTAACCATCACTAAAACCTTTCCTGGGCCCAAAAAACCTCTACATGCATATTTTCATGCTGATTGGTTCAGTAGTTTTCGATTCTATAAGGAACATACGGACAGACAGACAGAAATCCTTCTTTATAAGCATAGATAAAGTCGCCCGTAGTGATCTGATTTTGTTACGCTATTTTTGAATGAACCATTCGTACAAATATTGTTTTTGATTGCTTTTTTTTTACAATGCTTTAACATTGCTGTATATTAACGTACACAATTTACTATTATTTTATGCTTTTTAATCAAATTTGAATGTAGGTCCCACTTGCCCCTGTAAAGGGGGCAAGTGGGACCTATCGCCATAATTTTGAAAATTCTCTTCCAGATTCATTTTATGTAAATTGATTGACCTTTTTCGTATTTAATCCTTCGAAGTGATACCACTGAAGAGTTTCTGTGCTGTGAGAATTTTGAAATAATTATAGGTATAGAAAACACAGTGGAATAAACCCAAACTATGCATTTTTAGGTCCCACTTGCCCCGGTGTACCTTATATTGATTATACTCTATGGAGCCCCCCAAAGCCCCATTTGGCGGATTAGTTCGAGTATATTGTTTTCAAACACAATAATTAAAGATAAATTATATACATATTATCAATTTATTTAATCAAAATACCAACGGCAGTAAAATATTAAAGTTAACTCAACTTTAACTTGTATAATATAAGAATGACTGCGTCTTGGCATCCCTTCTACTCCCCTCACTTTTGTTCTCTCAGCGACGATTCAAAATTATGGCCTCTTAGTTTAAAACACGAACACGTTGGTTTTCCTATATACATTTTGAGCCAAATGCGGAAAATTGGGTTGCTGTCGATCATCTCTAAGTTTATTTAAGTTGTTTTGGGGTTTAAATTAAACTAAAAAGCACATATGCTCATATTTGATGAGATCAAGTTGACATTTTTTATTTATTTTTTGCTTCGCACAACAATATATCCACACCTGCATACACACGTTTATCACACATCATGTATATACACACCTACATATATAGAGAGAACAGTTCAACGAAGTAATTCAAATGTTATAGAATAAAAAAGCGAAATGTAAAAGTAGTGCAGCAAATCACCTTTCCAGACCGAATTACAACGAATCATTTCTACGTAGGACAACGTACACTTGTTAGTAATCATAGACTTGTTGTACTTATGCTTGTATCTGTGGACAAAATTGCTGCAGTGAAGATATGTAAAAAGTTGGATGGTTTCAAAAAGTATCTAAAGCGCAAATTACTCTTTCTGACAGTGGACATCGACTTTTCTATCAAAAGAATATCAATATATAAGGGAGAGATTTAAAATATAACTTTGGCGAATACATTTCAAAGAACAGAATTTCAGAAATAAATTCATGCTTAATTACACTACCGATACCGCAAATAAGTTTGGTTCTTATTGTATAATCACTGTTCAATAGGTATTTAGTTATGGTTTTGGACAGATGGACTTAAGGTACTATCACACTTGCATACAAATATATGACTAGTTTGCCATATAAATTTGTCATATAGGTGTAATACCCAAATAAATATGGCATAATTAATATGGCGACAAACATATGGCGGCGGCCCGTCATACAGTCTCATGTCATATATATGTAGCGGTGTAATAGCCATATTTATATGGCAATGAACAAATGACACCATATATATGATCAAGATTTGTCATACTATTCGGCGCCAGATATATGTCACAGTGTAATATCAAAATAGAGCCCTAGTCATATGCATTTGAATATATGGTGCCAGGCAGCCATATAAAAATTGCTGGTTTTTATATGCTACCCGTTTGTCATATTCAACGCGCGTATTTTTCATGTTTATCTTCATAGCGACTCGTTTTATTGAATACACTTGTTAAAATATCTCGCAAATTCTTGTAATTCTGTTCTATGAACATAAAGCTTGCAATGAAATCTTTATGTGGCTTGTTTGTTGTTGTTTAATTTGTAGCGAACCGATTACAAAAATGAGTGCAAAATGTTGTGACCCGTTTTAACATAGTGTTTTCAAATAAATGTTGCTCTTGAAGGATACGTTCTACTTTCTTTGTGTAACTTTAGTAATTTTTCTAGGATCTGAACATCGGGTTGCAACAATTTGCTTTTGAGTGTGTAAAAAGAGCAGTCAGATTTCATTTCAAAATTTTATCATGATTTTGAAAACTTTGCTTTTTCAGTGATTTTGACGTGACGTCATTTTGATTATATAAGTAATTTTCAAGATACGATTTTTTGAAAAAAAAAATCTCATTCTTTTGAAGTCTCTTGACCAAAAAACTATGATGAATGAAAAATCGTGGCAAAAATGGTTTATTTTGCAGCATATTCAGTTGGAAACGCTCCAAATGACATAAAAAGTATAAAAGCCAATATTCCAAATAAAAATATCTTGAGAATTAAGCCTTCAAGAAACTTCGTGCGAAGAGAAATGGAAAAGGGTCGAAATGAAATTTCTCATACCAAAGGCTTTAAAACACATGCAATGCGAAGAAATGATTCGTCTCAATTCAGGTCGATCTTGGACCACTCATCATCAATTTTCCAGGCGTTTCAGCAGCCGCAAATTGCTTTCGAGTTCAGCCTTTTCACATGTTGGAAACCAGATGTACGATGAGAGTCTTCAAGTAGCGCCTGTAGTTCTCTGCTTTCAGTTTGTATTATCAATATTATTATCCGCAGCACCTTCCGGCATTGGCGGAACTAGTGGGGAGGGGCGGTGAGGAGGGGCTTAGATATACCCTTCTAGAAAAATGGACCTGGCCGACCAAAAAAATGGTCGAAAAAAATACCGGGGACTATAGCCCCCCTAGAAATGTGCGCTAGTTCTGCTAATGCCTTCCGGTCGAACACGGCAAGGAAGGGAATGTCCCGGTGAGTAGCGTCGCAGCTTGAAATCCATAAAGAACTACCGGTCTAATGAGGGCTATGTACATTGTCAGCTTCGTACCGCGGTGTATTACGAAGGGCAAAAGCCCGATTTTCCACTTGTTTGCGCCGCTGGTTCTCCTTGCTAGTGTTGTCCGCGGTCACCAGCGAGCCCAAATACACGTACACATCTACCACTTCTAATTCGTCGCCGTCAACGGTTATCGTCTCCGTCGCAAAGATCCAGGCTATGACATCAAAGTCATCTGCAAAGACTAGAAGTTCTATACCCATACTATAAACCGTGCCTTTTGTTCGGATGTCCTGTTTTCACCCCCTCAATAGTGATGTTGAAAAGCATGCAGGCTAAGCCGTCACATTGTCTAAACCCAAGCCGCTTTTCGAAGGAAATTGAGAGTGTCCCGAGAGATGCGCGCGAAACAATCACTCGATTCAATAGTTCTGATCGGTCGTGTCAGTTTGTCCGTAAACACGTGTTCATACATTATCTGCTGCTTTAATGTCAATAACGATATGATCCATGGGCACGTTGCGTTCCTGACATTTCTGTTAGATCTGTCGGGTGATAAAAATGCTCGCGCTAGTACGACCAGTCGGAGCCGATCACGCTTTTTGAAGATAGGACAAACAACTCCTTCCATCCCTTTTGATCTCGTAGAAATTGGGTACTACAATCTTTTACCGACTGGTGATTCACTTAATGGAAACTTTTTCGGCTTCGCAGTCGCAGTAAATAAGCAGAAAAAACGGTGTTTTTCTCTTCTACCAACGTTTCGAATAATATGTATTCTTTATCAAGGCTCGAGAATGGACCATTTCTTTGTCAAGTGGTTCATCATTGCACGGTCACTATATCATCGCATGTACATATTAGCAATATAATTTTCAAAAACACTTCAAAACTAAAACTTCGAACTCGTAGCACTTTTTGAAAAAAAAATTGGGTACTACGACACTACAGTCTTCCATAAGCATTCTTAGGTCAACTTCCGTTCTGCCTCCTTTTGCAACTTCGCCATTTTGGCACGGGCGCAGCCAGAAATGTTTTCTGGGGGGGGGGAATAAGAGGAGTTGTGACAAGATACGACCTCGTTTTAATAATAGGATTCTTCATATATACATGCTACATACATGCTACGGTAAATCTACGGAAACCGCACTGCACTGCTTAGTGACGTTAATTGAGAAATCGCTCAAATATCAAGAGACGGCACTTTGTGCTTTTCTTGATATTGAAGGCGCTTTCGATAACACGTCCTTTGCGTCAATTAATACGGCTCTCTGTCAAAAGAGAATCGACCACACTACAATGAGCTGGATTCAAGCAATGCTCTCGAGCAGACAAATTACAGCATCATTGGGAGATACGTCGGTCACGATTTCGGTGATCAAAGGATGTCCACAGGGAGGAGTTCTCTCCCCCCTGCTCTGGTCACTGGTGGCCGACGTCCCACCAAAACAGTCGTTATACCATTCACTAGGCGAAGGAAACATACCATTACTCCGCCTATACTGAATGGTGTCAGACTGGGCTTCAGTAATGAAGTCAAACACCTCGGAATAATTCTCGATAAAAAACTGAACTGGGCTGCCCACCTAGATTATGCTGTTAAGAAAGCAACTTCGGCTATCTGGGCATGCAGGTCACTGTTTGGCAAAACCTGGGGATTGAAACCTCAACTAGCCTTCTGGTCATATACTACTATTGCACGGCCTAGGATAACCTATGCTGCAGTCGTATGGTGGCCAAAGGTGAATGAGGTGACAGCCCAAGCCAAACTAAACAAAGTTCAGCGCCTGGCCTGTCTTACAGTTACCAGTGCCATGCGTACAACACCTACTGCAGCCATGGAGGCAATGCTATGCTTACTGCCTTTGCATCTTCATGTGAAGAAGGAAGCAGAGCTAGGTGCACTACGGTTGCAAAGGAGTAAAACCATACTCGAAGGTGACCAAATCGGTCATCTTCGCATACTTCGGGAATTCAATCTGACACCCTTAGTAACTTCAGTCTCTGACTGCATGGAAGCCAGGCCCAATATGGACGTTCCATATGAGGTGATTGAAACAGATCGCTCAATGTGGAATAATGGAGGGCCAGATCTTCCATCTGGAACTATCTGTTTTTTTTACAGATGGTTCAAAAATGGGGGCCTGCACAGGCTCCGGAGTCTACGGACCCGGCATCAGGGAAACTATCTCATTAGGAAAGTGGCCCACCGTTTTTCAAGCAGAAGTATATGCCATATACATCTGTGCGACAATATGCTTGAAACGAAAGTACAGGCATGCGAAAATCGGTATCTTCACGGACAGCCAAGCAGCACTACTGGCTCTCAAGTCCGCCAAATGCGTGTCCAAATTAGTTTGGGAGTGCAGCACAGCATTGAGGGAACTCTCCCGCCAAAACAAAGTTTTATTACTTTGGGTGCCCGGTCACTGACAACCTAGCAAGACAAGGATCAGCTCAGCAATTTATTGGTCCTGAACCGTTTCTGGGCACCTCCACATCCGCCGTGAAAGGCGAACTGATGACATGGGAAAAGCTAGAAATAGCATCCCGTTGGAATCAAACACAGGGTTGTAGACAAGCTAAACAGTTTATCTACCCAAACCCTGCAGTAGCTAAAAAACTACTCCATTTAACTCGTAGTGAACTACGCACGATCACGGGACTCCTAACAGGACACAGCCCCGCTCTTTATCATTTAAAGAATATCGGCAAGGTATCATCTGACACCTGCCGCTTTTGTAACTCTGAACCTGAAAGTTCAGCGCATCTGCTCTGCTATTGCGGAGCTCTTGCATTATCAAGGCACAACTTCTTAGGAAGTTTCCTTCTTACTCCATATCAGGTATGGAGCCTAAATCCCAAAACGGTCATTGGCTTTATAAACCATGTAGTACCGAATTGGGGCACAGGATTACAACTATTCCGCTCAACTCCATCAATGGGTATGAGCGATCCGTAAACTGTGTACAGCAATCGGGGCCTGCCACAAAAGACGATCATTAAGACTGTCGCAGTGGCCTTTTAACCCAATGCCCTTCTGGCATACAAAAAAAAAATACATGCTACATACAGCATATATACATGCTACATGCGTTGTATGTAACATTTATCAGAGTATTAACATTGTCTATCTTCAATTCTCAATACATTTCAGAGTTATTGCTATGTGCATTTGACAATTTAACAAAATCAAAACACAAATTATTGCTTTCCTGTTAACTTAAAAAAATTAAAGATTGTTTATATTGCGGAGTTTCCACCTATTTAGAGTCCCACGCGAAAATTATTAGCGTGGTTATTTTTAAAATTTCTTCGAAAGTATCCTTTTTACTCCTGAATCCCGCAACGTTCATTAGGTTTATTAACCGCATAGTACCGAATTGGGGCACAGGATTACAACTATCCGGCTCAACTCCATCAATGGGTATGAGCAGTCCGTAAACTGTGTACAGCAATCGGAGCTTGCCCCAAAAAGAAAATCAATAAGATTGTCGCAGTGGCCTTTTAACCCAATGCCCTCCTGGCATGCAAAAAACATCTGAGCTTTGGAAAAAAAACATGTCGATTAGATTTCTTAGGACCCAAGTTAATATCTCAAACCTAGCCTTCCCTATAATTGAGATAAGAGTGCGTTGCGTTTTCGTAACGCTGGGAGGAAAGGGGTTAAAACCAATAACCTTGCCAAGGCGGAGGCCAGTTGCGTTGAACCAGGGACTAGGAACGTTGAACTAGGCTAGGCTTAAAACAAATGCGTCGAAGACCAAATACATGAATGACAGAGACTCAAAAAAGACGAACATGCCTTTTTTGCAGCCGGTAATCGTTGACTGCGACGAACCACTGGTAGGGTTGCCAAGTGGCCGGTTTTTGGCCGGTCCGACCGGTTTTTCACTTGCAAAGCCGGTGGCCGGTCAATCCTGCACATAGGCCGGTTTTCCGATGAAGCCGGATTTGTATTTTTTGTCTAATTTGTAAATTTTTTGATAAATTTATTAGCAATCCTGAGCAGTGGATTATTGAAGATAAATAGCCAGTTTTGCAGTGACAATACTTTGCTTCTGGCGGTAATATGTATACATTAAATTGTCCACCACTAGCGCCAGAAGCAAGTAGTTGCCACTCTGATACTAGCTATCTGCTGTAGACAGCTATTTAAAACAATATTTATTCGAGAGCTTCTCAAATGCTAATGATCGGTTTTACACTCAATGTCACTCTTTATATAAATTTCTACTATAGGTATGCTATGCCTACTATATCTGCTACACTTCAATAATCAATTCAATGTTCGTTCTGGTTTCGCCCCCCCCAGCTAACACCAACTCGTATATCAATGTACGGAAATTATCGTAAACATCTTCTAACAAACTCGAAATCGTAACTAAAGGTGGATAAAGTGGGAACAAGTTGATTTTCTATCATATATAATATATAATATAATATATTCTGCACAAAATCGTATAGTAGTACGGAGCGATTCGCGCTTAATCGGATATTATCGTGTATTAATACTTATATAGTCGTAACACTCAAAATTATTCGTAATTACGTATATCGCCTCCAAAATAGTACGGATATGCCAATTTTGCGCATCAAATACGATTTATTCGCGTGTATATCTGTACGTAATGCTGATTTTCATCTTTTTTATACATATGAAAATGCTAGCTGGGCCCCCCACATTGCAGGAAGGCAGGACCGACCAGCCGGTTTTTGTAATTTTCAGACTTGACAACCCTACCACTAGTAAATGAGTAGCCGCGGACAACATCACAAATAAGGACATCCAGTGGTGTATTCAAGCAGGACATCGAGCCTACTTTGCCCTTCGCAAGGCACTGCGATCATCAGACATAAGCCGTCGTACGAACCTGACAATTTACAAACTCTCCATTAGACCGATAGTTTTTATAAATTTAACAATGTTCATGGAGGACATGTGCGTCTTTGCGGACAACTTTTGGCGGAGTACAAGATCAAAGCAAAAAGTAGCAGAGCAGAACCAAGAGCAACAGACACTAGTTGAGAAGATTACCAACGTGCAACCTACATTTGGCGAAAGTCGGTAAGCTACGGTGAACCGGACACGTACTAAGGAAAACGGTTCTATACAGCAACCCCATCAGCTCCAAGAATAGAGGGACTTAAGGGGGGACCCTACTCTGGAAAGTCGGAAAAATCGAATATTATTTCTTTTGCATTTTCGAGAAGCTTATACCTTCAGAAATGTCATGCCAGAAGGACTTTTATCATCTGATCTCGTTGGAAAGTTACAGCGAAAACTGTGGGGTCACCTTTAGGGAAGTACTTCGCTGAACTAAACTTTAAACACGTTTTTCTCGAAACCATGTTTTTTCAGCTGGCGGTACGTGTATCTCAGAATCTCGTGCTCCGATATTGCTGAAATTTTTTTTCAGCATGTAAAAATGAATTATCTAAATTGTTACGTAGCCGTTTTGAGATATCTCAATTTTTCAGTTTTCATGAGCTCGCAATTGGCCATTTGAAATTGCCTTTCTTTTGGAAAAATTGCTGCCGTTTTGGTAACTTTTCGAATTTTCAAAAACCGCTACGTAACAATTTAGGTATTGACTTAAAGCTTCAAAATCATCCTTGAAATCCTTTTATCGATACTTCGTTGGTTCCCAGCACGTACCGCCTGCAAAGAACTATTTTCTAGAGATCATCCACGCGCCCTGCTGCCTCCAGCATAATAATCCCTATTTTGGCATTCAAAAAACATAATATACACGTTCGAATATACCTCAGTCTATAACCAAATTACCCCAACACTTAACTATAATTCCAACATACGAAACATCCATTATTTTTCGACATTCCAGAGTAGCCCCCCCCCCTTAACGTGTGAGAAGGCTCGTCCAGGTCTAAAGCGACATTTTTTACTTTTTAAATATAAAAACTGCGACTTCAGAAACGCCTGGGCGAATAGCCAAAGAGTTGAATGGAGCTTAAAACAAAACGAACCATTCCGGTTCTAAGCTGCTGACGAGTTTTGTGAGCCTTCCGAAAACCGTTCTCTTCAAGACCCGCATCGGCAGTAGGCACAGAAGGGCCCAATATGGAAAATAGCCCTACCAAGTCGGAGGTGACTTCTGAGACGCCTGGGAAATTGGCCATGAGTGACCCAGGAAGAGTATAATGAAGACAAAACAGGACGAACCACACCGGCTTTATCCTGAACAACAACAACAATGATTATGACCCCAACATATTCGTCCCGGAACCAGTGGCTTTTCGCTATTTGCTTTTATCATATTATGCAGGTGAATTTTCGAATTGGACGAAAAACATATATTCTAAATAATCGAAAAACTCCTGTTGCCACTTTACTTTTAAATAGAATACGAATATAGGTAACAAAACTTTTTTTATTAACTTTAAAATTTCTGTTACCCAAATTATAGCGTTTTTTTGGACAAAAAGTGAATCACGCCTCAAATATATATGTCCCGGTGTAATAGGTTTGCCATATATGTCAACAAAATTCATACTGGTCATTGTTTCATATGTCTTTGTTGGTCATACTGGTGTAATTGCCATATTTTACCTTGCCATATATATGAAAACATATAAACTGACAAGGTTGCCTGTCATAGAAATTGGCCAAATTTATATGGCTTAGTGTAATAGCTCTTGCCATACCTTGCGTGTCATATTGATATATGAGCCATATTTCATATGGCACCATCGACCATATTTATATGCTAGTGTAATAGTACCTTAAGGCTTAAAGGTGCGAGTTGAAAAAATATTCAATATTGTAAGAACTCAAGGTAAAAAGATTTACGAAGATACGAATAGATGGTATATCTCAGGCATAAGCGATACTCACCAACCTTTGAAGTGGGTCAGCGCGTATACAAGAAATTTTTCTGTCAATCTTTCACAAGTAAACAATTTAGCTTTTAGCTTTTTGTATAATTTTTTTGCAGGTTTTAAGAAAAAAATATTCGTGTGTCTCTAATGAAAAATAAAAAAAATTTGTGTAAACTGCAACTCGTTCAATGAATGTTTCTGAGAAGATTGTATAGAAGATTGTATACAATTGTTGACCTTGACATACATCTAGACGGAATCAGAAAACAACGCAAAAGTGGTGATCAGTAAAGAGGCAATGAAATCTGATTCTCGCATCGACTCAGTTACTTTTCTTTTCAACCGTTGATTAGATATCTGTATAGCTAAAGCTTGTTCTAGTTAAAATTCTTATTACTCTCAGCCTTTTGGTAACGCACAGCAAAAGCAATAAAAAGGTGGTTAAATGTACCAGAAAAATAGTAAAATTGACTGAAACATACGACAAAGAGATTTGCAGTAAGACACTGAGAATTGCAATCAGAGTATGGCGGAAGCTTACCGCATACTTACTTCAATCACGCCGTTATATCGCCACGTGGCAATAATTTCGCAATTCACGTTTTGCTGGGAAATACGATTGAAACTTTAATCAAACCTTCCACGGATCGAATTATTAATCGACCAGAATCATAATTAAAACTTCGGAGCACTGAAGATAGACGTTTCGGCAAGTTAAAACTTTAGCGGAAGCCGCGCGTGTTTCACTCTATGAACTTAAGTGACACAATGAACCGACGATTTCATCTGCTTGAAGTTTTTAACGCACGTTATCAAAGATGATAACGCTATCAATAATGATGTAATAGATTTCAACTCCGACATACTGCAAGAAATAATTTCTGTTCGGGGTGTGACTTATTTTAATAAATATATTATACGGAAAATATAGTTCATATTAAATAAATGTAGTTAAAATTTTGTTTTTGTATGTTATCATTTGTTTATAGCATTTTGTTTTACTGCTGTCAGTGAAAGCAAATTTCGCAGATATGTAAGCAAAGATTGTTATTATGTATTTGGAGATAAACAGCATAATTCAAATCTCTTATTAACGCAGTGTTAGCTGGTTCACATCACATTTATTGACATATACAAATTTTTAAAGCATCGGTAAATTATATTCCATACCGTAACAAAGTTCAGCTATTATTCGAATACATAACATTCTCAAGTAATCAATTTTATTCATGTAGACAATTTACAGTCAGATGATGTACTCAAATAAATAACAAATAACAGCTTGGAAACGCTCAATTTGTACACGGGTATGTAAACATTTCCAAATGACTGAAGGTTTTGGAGCGTCTTAGTGGAATACGAAACCTGAAATTAAATAAAAAGAAAACTTTCCAATTAAATTCTACTATGTATATTTATTCTTGACAGATACGTATTTCGCCTACGACTTGCAGGCTTCCTCAGTGTCTGTTCTCGAAAACATAACTATACATAGAAGCATTTAATTGGAAAGTTTTCTTTCTTATTTAATATCATATTTCCAAATGATTAAATTGTAAATTTTTATAAATGTCATTCACCTTTGTTATACAACCTTAGTTGTTATTTGAGATAGAAATAGACACCTTTTTGGAATATATTGGAATATAATTAAACTGTTAGTTAACGCTATTCTAGTTGGTCAGCAGCATAGAGCCGGGGAGGCTTTATGCTGTTTTAAGCAGTCGTCTCTATTCAACTCGATTTTGGGCCATTCATCACCAATTTCTCAGTCGTCTTAGAAGTCACAAATCACTTTCGACCTGGTCGAGCCATCTTACATGCTACGCCCGCTTGTTTATGGTGCCAGTGGGATTGTTAAACAGAGCCCTTTTCAATATTAGCTGGTTCATAAGCAAGGCAAAGCAAAGCCTAGGTGCTACATTCCGTTATCGTAATCTTGCCCTTCTGTTTTTATACGACACGCCTCGCAGCCAGCTGTTAGAGTGCAGGACAATTGCAGGGCCAGTTGCTGCGATCCTATTGACTCTAACAGCCTCTCCCAGTCGGGATTCGAACATACGACGACTGGCTTATTTGGCCAGCATCATACCTCGAGGCCAACTGGGAGGCTTATAGTTGGTTCATATCAATTACAATATCACAGATAATAAATATAAAGGATAATAATATCTTTCATTCGGTATCAAAATCATCAAAATCAATTCAGTCTTTCTAAAGTTATGTTTAAAAAGTTTGGCAAAATGACAATTTTTGGAACCATTCTATCTCAGAAAGAGGCATCCCGAACGCCAAATGAAAACATACAGGTCTAAAGGTTTACGGGTCTAAAATTTGCCTACACATATTATTTTCAGGATGTTTTGTTTGCCAAACATCAGCTGCGGAATTCGCCGCAGATTCTGCACCCAACACCATCTTTCGCATGACATTTTGAAAATTAAAATTTGCTAATGAACAACACTAAAGGTACCGCCAGAGTGCAAGCGACATGCGACGCGACGCGATATTTCTTGCTGTAGTTATACGCGCAGCCCTTTTTCGCCCGAAGCAGGACTGTACATTTAGCACCATGAGAGCGAGGCCATAATTCCAAAATATCCATGATTCTTGTTAAAGAGCCGTTCATTTGAACGCCGGGAGAGGTTGGCTGTAGAAATACTCAGAGGTGAGAGATACGCGGAAGCAGCCATCTTGGGAGCCAATCGAGCAGCGAGAATTGTCAAAAGGGAGCCAATCGAACACGCATACTGTTTGCTTAAATGTTTGATTAACAAGTATTGAAATAGTTATGAAATCTACTTAAGCTATTGTCACGCACCTTGAATATTATACTCGGAAGCGGTGTGTATAAAGCTTTGCAATGCATTTTACAATGATTAAGTTGAAAGATATATCGCTCTATTGTGCAAAATTGATGTAAACAAAACAGAAGCGGGTCATGTTGAAAACAATCAAGTCACACTGCTACAGAATTTTGCTCCGCAGCAAGTGCTGGCAGTTTTTGTACACTGATGCTAAATCGTTGGCTTTAGTTTCCGCGTATCTCTTACTGTGAGTATTTCTAGTTGGCTGTTGGAAGAGGGGCCAGTCTTCTTGATGGAATGTTTTTGGTAAAGCCCTATAAATCAGGGATACCGGACTTGCAGATTTGTCTGCAAATTCCAGATTTTTGGAACGGTCTTGCAGATCATTATAAATTTGCAGATATTTGCAGTTTTTATGACTTTTATTGTTTTGGTGCAGATTTTTGTTCGAAGCTCTTTAAACTTTCGCAGACTTCCTAAAAAAGTGTGCAGATTTTCGCAGATTATTTTCAAACCAGAAAATTCGAGTAGCCGGAAAACTGCTCGATTTTTTCGGTTTTCGAGCAGCTCCAGACATTTTTTTTTAGAAAATATGGCATCTCTGCTATAAATACCTTTATAGGGTTTTAATCTTTTAAAGCTGGAATCACACTGACCGTCAGCGAACATCATCGGCAACGTATCGTAACGGACCGTCAGTGATGGTCGCATACATTTCCAATGAGCGCATTCACATGAGTGCCTTGACGTTCCTTGATGTGACGTTTCGGACGCGTGTGAATGCGCACTGACTGTCACTGACGGTCCGTTACGATACGTTACCGATGATGTTCGTTGACGGTCCGTGTGATTCAAGCTTAAGTATTTCACGATTTTACCGCGCACACATATAAAGATTTTTTGACATTAGCTGTGGCTCTCGCTAAAGCTGTTTGCAGTAGAAATAATATCAACAACATCAAATTCTAAACTCTCCTCCACTCTTTGCTCTCCACGCTCTCCACTAAAGCCAACACATACGAGCCACAGCTAATGTCATTCTCGTTTATAGTGACGAAAGGACAAAACCGTTAATTACATTATTCTAGCAACAATGAACAATTTGCTTGGTTCGAGAAGATTGTCAGTGAACAGTGATAAATAGTGCTTCAGCGACATTTTCCTACTTAGTGTGATTATGGCGAGTTTAAAAGTATTTACTATATTTACAACGAAATATGTCGTAGCTTCCCATTCGAAAGGAGGTTATTTACCGATTTATTTATTATTTGGTGCGTGAAAGCACCAATGAAAACTGTGGTAGTTGCTGGTGGGTGTTGAGCTTAATGAATTTATTGAATTTAATGTTTAATAATTACAGAGAATTCCCTGCCTGGTGGCAGTGAAACTAAGAATGTTGCATCCATTCAAGTAAAGGAGCTTACGAACCAAATGATCTGTAGTGGGTTTACGCAACGCCAGCGACGTCGATAATACTGGCTGCCGGAGAAAATAGCATCATCGGCTAGTACTGAACACTATATCGAAAATGGATGTTGAACCTCAGCCAGAAGTAACTATACTTTCACTTTGTACGGGCAACGCAACGATCTTTCGTGTAGTTTTAAGTTAGGATTCCGATGTCTACGATCCGGTTGAGTATTTGCGCAAGATTTCGTAACATAGCTTTAAGTAACTTTTGATTAGACCTATATGACGATGCGGCGGCGGCGCGCATAAAGACCTGTCCTAGACCAATCCGCCGCCGCATCGGTGCACAGATCTACTTTTGATATTCACACACAAACGCGCGTGTCACACACGAACACACACGAACACACACACACACACACACACACACACACACACACACACACACACACACACACACACACACACACACACACACACACACACACACACACACATACACCCACGCACACCCACGCACACACACGCACACACACGCATACACACACGCACACACACGCATACACACACGCACACACACGCACACACACACACAGAAAGAGAGTTTAAGTCGTCTGGCAAAACTAAAGTAATGGAATAATTTAAATTAATTTTATTAATTAAATTAAAATTACATATACAATTTAATTGCTTATTTTTATAATTATAATCGTATTCATTAAATTATATGTCATTAAAAAAAATATTTTTTAAACTCCTCTGCCATCTCAATGAAAACTTTTTGGATTCTTGTTCTGTGTTCAATAATATCTGCAAAAAAAACAATTATTTTATTATTCGCCTTATTTATTTTTTAACTTTTGTTTTGACTTACCGTACCCAGAGCCATTCATTGAATCGACGATGTTGATCGCCTTCTTCCCCATGGCTGTCATTCGTCTTGACATTCGGCGTAGAGCTGCGATGTTACGATCCTGTAAATTTATAAGAATTTATGAATAAAATTGATTAAAATTAACACAACTTTAAACAAACCACAGCGGCTTTTCTGTGCTGATTTCTGTTTCTGTGTGCGTGTCTCGGGGCGTGTTCGTTTTGCGACTTGTTTTTTGTTAGAATTTCTATCAGCTTTTCATTTTGGGCATTTATTTTAGCGTTTTGATCTTGTATTGCGAGCTGAAAATATAACAACAATTACAAAAATTAATAGTTATTAAAAATGCGCTCGCTTCAATTCTACATTCCGATCAGATCGAAGCTAATTTTTTATCGGATCCAGGTCCGATCGGTATGTAGAATAGAGGTCACTATTTAACTATTGAAAAAATTGTATTATAAGGTAAGGGCACCTATTGGCGCAACTAAGGCGAAGTGTTTTCGCTCCCTTTAGAAAAATTGACCTGTTTTTTTTTTAAATTTAATAAGTAATGTTTATATGTATCACAATTAAAAGATCTCATGCATTAATAAGCATAAGCATAAGCATAGGATACCGCCCGTGTGCTGCCGATGAAAATTGCAAAATGATGGTTGGAATAAGCATATTTGGGACAGCACGCTATTCCTCATTGTGCAACTTTATCAGGCCCTGCATGTTGATCAATACCGACGCCGGCCACGTCCGAATGCGGGTCCTGGTGGGATGGGAAGGAATGTTAGTCCAATACTTGTTGCTACTAAAGACCAGGGAATCCTCTGCATCTTCACAAGTATTTCGGGAAAGGAATTGCTAGTAGATGGGGGAGCTAGTTGGACCCTCAGTTGATAAGCATTTCCTCTTACCAACGCTAATATGCACAGATATAGCGACCTACACGCTTTAGATCTCATGCATTAATGTGCATTTAATTTTAATATGCCAATGAAATAAAAGGGTCTAAAAATGCCGGGGCCTATAGCCAGCCCCCCCTACAAATGAGCGCTAGTTTCGCCAATGAGGGCACCACTATTACTCCTACTGCCTATTATATTGGTCCTATCTTCACTACAATCATCTATATCTCCATCTGTTAATAAATTTTCTCGGAGATTTTGTAATCTAAGTGCAGGTTTTATCTATGCTTTAAATTTGTTTACGCTGAAAATATGGTTGATATAACCATTTATTGAAGATATGGTCGGTGTTAAGTCAGACCGAACCAAGTGACAAAAATCTGGTTTCGAGAAAAACGAAGTCGAAGTTTGCTGCTGCTGGGTAGTCCAAAGCTATCAATCGTTCGAAATTATTTCATATCTCTGGCTGTTTGCAACATTTATGTTGTTTAAAATGTTGCTTTGGAAATTCTTAATCACTTACTGTCATTAACTTTTTTTTTTTTTGAATTTTGCGACTTGGTCCGGTCTGATTTAACACCGACTATATGGATGATTGCAGTAAAATTAGGACCACAGGCTATAGCACTAATTTATATAACGCAAAAACTGATATAGAGTAAGAGGGGTAAAAGTACGATGCGGGTAAAAGTGCGATTCAATGATTTATCAGCGCGGATTCCGAGTAAATTGACTACATTGGCATGAATGGGTGAGTACTTTGACAGCTTAAATCCATCATAAACATTTGTTGTTTACGAATCATAGTTGCTGAGTTATGGGTAAAAGTTATTTTAGAACGGTTTTGATGTAATATTTCGTTGTACGGCAAATACGATATCAACAGGAGGATATTACATATTCACAAATTGTAGCAGCGTTTTACATCACTCAGATATCTCTCTTGAAATTGCGGTTACAAAAAATATGTTGCTTTTCCATAATTTAATCAAACCCCGTCAAGCGTCTAGCGGGGCAAAAGTTCGATTTATTGACGGGGTAAAAGTTCGATTCATGGATCGAGAATCTAACTCATTTTACTGACGGGACGACGACACTATGCAAGTCCTTGCGACTTGTAAGGTACCGCGGGCGACGCTGTTCGTCCGTCAGCGTTATAGCCGCGATTCTCAACGGGGTTGTTCGGGGAAAGGTTTCGTTTTTATCACGGAGCGAAAAAGTTCGTTTGTTTCAAACGAAATTTATATAACAACCTAAACATATTTTTGTTTCGAGACGAAATTCTATTTGAATCAAGAAAATAACAGTTTTGAATTAAAAGTAAAGTATTGTCAAATTGAGTTTTCGATGTAAATATTTTCATTTCAATCATACATATCAGTTTGAAACGAAATGAAATTTCTGTTTGCGCGTAAAACAACCATAAATGCGGTTGAAACTACATTTTTACCTTTGTTATAGAGTAAGGATACGATTTAATGATTTATCGGTGCAGATTCGAGTAAATTGGCTACATTGGCATTAATGGGTGACTACTTTGACCGCTTGAATCTAACGTAAACTTTGGTTGCTTACGAAGCATAGTTGCTGAGTTATGTGCAAATGTTATTTTAGGGCGGTTTTGATGTAATTTTTTTGTTATACGGGTAATACGATATCAACAAGAGGATATTACTTGTTGAAAATTTGTAGCAGTGTTTTACATCACTCGCATATCTATTTTGAAAAAACGGTGAAATGAGTTTACAAAATATATTTCGCTTTTCCATAATTTAATCAAACCCCGTCAAGCGCCTAGCGGAGTAAAGGTGCGATTCACGGACGGAGCAAAAATGTATAGCTTATATACAGCTTTTGGCACTATATTACAGATACTAGAAATGGAAGATCTGCAGAAAACTGTGCTCTACAGATGTTGGTCGAAGGAAAACAATGTTTTTCCGCTGATGAAACATAAAACAAACGTTTGGGAAAGTTTCGATCTGTCGGAGGCTGCAATACACCAGCGCAAAATAGGAAAGGTGTAAATTGAGAATATTCCTTACCGAAACATACCGCAGATTGACGATAACATGGTTTTGTTAGCTACTGCTGTGCTAATTTCATGGATTCGAGCTTCGCACTTTTGCCCCGCAGTAATCGAACTTTTACCCCGCTAGTGGGGTAAAAGTGCGAATCGGCACTTGTTCAGAAGAATGAAGAATTTATTTTCAATACCGTCATCCGGGGCGAGATTGTGCCAAAAAAGCATATGTTTTTGTTCTTTAGCTCAGTATACACGCAATTTAGGAACTAAGTTGATTTCAAACCTGTCAAATTATACTAAATTGTTCAATTAACAACTACCGTAGAGATGGTTTAGTTACAATGAAACCTTATTTTACTGGAAGTGCATGAACTCTGGCACAATCTCACCCCTTCTAGGGGGTGACATTGTGCCAAAAAGAAAAAGTTAGGCTAAAAATCTAAACAGTGAACATTAGCATGTTTATAAACAATACACATAAATATCAGTATAAAGTAGTTCACATGGGGCTGTCCATGAACTAAGTAGACTATTAGGGGCAGGGGATCGGCCAAAAACAACGCATCATACAAAAAGTATGAACGAAAATAACCCGGGGAGGTCTGAAATAACTAAAAATGAGTTCGTACTCAATGGACAGCCTTTAAATAGCCAGTAGCGTTTCGAGGGTTAACAAAGGGGAGATATATGAAGGGGTGTATCCCAAGGGGGCATACCTATTTGATCATTTAATAACAGTAACCATTACTTCGTTCGAGAACCCGCAGCCGCAGAACATCCCACGCCCCTCCCCCTCCTTAAAACTTGCAGTTTATACACGGTATAATATATTCGTCTTATATTAGAGTGTTTATTCAAAGTATTTGAAATTTCCAGAGAAAAAGTGAAAATTAGTTCAAATTATTTAGCAGACGTACGATGCTGTTTGCTCTAAAATGGATGATGCAATCTAATCTGTCAAAATATTGTGCTCAATAGCAGGCTTGTTATTTCCTCACTCATTGTGCAAAAAGTGCAACTTTTTTTGTTCCACACAATGAGCAGAACTGCTTTCAGAAATGAGAAGTAAATCCACACAATGAGAAACAGACTAAACACAATGAGAAAAACTGACGTGCAGAAAAATTTCTTAATGCGCTCTTCAAATGAGCAACTTTCGGTTTTGCTCCCGGTCCTCTCGGTAACTACAGCAGTAAACCTGGAAACAAAACAACCGGTGCGCGTACAGCAGCTATAGACTCAGAGGCGTCAAGACAATCAAAAGTCGTTATATTTTGAATCTTAGCGGAGAATTGCCTTTGTTTATAATGGGACTTTCCTGTTGGTACGCGTCAAGAAGCAAATGTATGGGAATTCAAATGTTGCCATATCTAAATAACATTTTTCGCACTGTTGCCGTTGTGACATGCCTAACCATATGATGCAGTTGCGTTCACGGGCAGCCAAACTCAACTGAATATACTAAATGTAAGAATCATGATTCAACTGCATTAATGGATTAATATTTTTGTGATGGCAATGACCGCTACTGACAATCGTCGTTTTTTCTCAACGCACTACCCATGTTAAAACTACCCGTAGTTGTCATACGTCAGCGCATCGCATCAACTTATTCAAAGTGTATTAACATTCTCCTCAATGAGTAGCACAGTGTGCGGTTGTTCATACAACTGCGTTCAGCAAGAAAGAGCACAGTTAAAATGAAACGGAGCAGAATAAATCGCGTTGAAGACTGAGCACAGTTTGAATTTTTCTCTTCTCTTTTTTTCTTCTGAGGAGGTGCCATCCCTGCTCAATAGTAAGGAATGTGAGTGTACTGGTGTATACTGACGTATTTTTGTTGTGTATGTGAAATCCACAAATAGAATCGATCATTATGGCTTGGCACAATCTCACCCTCATGAAGCTCGAAAAGTACAAAGTTTCGAAAAATATTATTTTCGTAATCAAAACTTATCCAACGCATAATAACTTTTCAATACATTGTAAATGATTAGTTTATATACCTTCAAAATAGCAAGTTGATGCGATTTCTTGTTTGGGTTGGTTTATGGGGGACATTTTTTACAAGCGTTATTTCCGAGTATTTTTGGTCGCGAACTTTGAAGCCCTAATTGGGCTAAATAGTTTGCTATTATTATCTGTGTTCCACTCTAAGTTATGAATAAATATGTTATGTTCATCATCAGTTTGAATTTAGGTCACCAGTTTCTATAGATATAATAAATTTTCACAAATAAACATTTTTGGTTTTTGGCCCAATCTCACCCCCGTGGCACAATCTCACCCCGGATGGCGGTAACACTATTATTCCAGATGATTTATAGTTGAATGTAAAGACATTGAGTTGCTGCATCACTATAAAATATATTTTGTTGTTGTTCTTCTTTATATCTCGCGAAAATTGATGACAACTTCAAACATCGCACTTAAGCCCCGCCCTACTCTACTCACTTCCCAAGTTCTTTGCAACTGCGCCAAGGCGCTTTCCAAACCGCAGCTGTTTCCTTCGCCAGGGTTCATCTGAAAAATAAACCAAAGCAAAATATACATACACATTGATGCAGCGTACATTTCTTTCAGTTTCTTTTCATTTTTTTCGCGAATAAAATTCATTGAAGTGAAAAGTTTAGTTTGCTATTTTTTACTTACCTTAACCACGTGGTCTGAAATTTTCTAAAAGCACGGTAATAAAACGAACTGTCGGGGTTCACTGATGGAGAACGAATGACAAAATTAAGAAATGATCCGATCTAATCCGACTAATAATTTGTAACGTACCCTGATCAAAGATGATAACGCTATCATTGACGAAGTACTAGATTTTAACTCCGACTCAACCGGAAATATTTTCTGTTTTTGAGGGTGCTATTTTTTGCCTTTCTAGTATATGAATATATAGTATAAGGTACCCCGGGGCAAGTGGGAATACGGGGTAAGTGGGAACGGAGCTCATAACTCTCTTCAACCTCATTTTCTCCAACCTAACCTTTCTAGAAATGAAAGATATAACTCAAACGCATGCATTAAAATTATAGATTATTTATAACAGGCATTCCAAACATCAAAATTGGACTTTAAATTTAAGCGTTATTTTCAATTTGCGTTGTAAGTTTGACGCACCTTTCTATAAATGATATTTTGGCCACAGGCTTTACGTAAAAGTACATATTTTTCTGACAGTAGGTAAACATAATGAGTGTATTAACAAATTACACCCGAAAACTAGTTGTTTAATTTGACAAACGGTATTAAAAAATGGGTCGAAATAAGGTCGGCACTTCAAAGCACCCGGGGCAAGTGGGACCTATTAAAAATAAAGTGTTTCAGTACAAAAATTCCTGTCTTAACATATTTTTACCTTTGTTATACAATATAACAAAGGTTTAGGAATTGGTCGAAAAACACGAAGTCGATCTGAGGCCCGGAGGGCCGTGTCACATATACCAATCGATCAGGTTCGACGAATGAGCAATGTCTGTGTGTGTGTGTGTGTGTGTGTGTGTGTGTGTGTGTGTGTGTGTGTGTGTGTGTGTGTGTGTGTGTGTGTGTGTGTGTGTGTGTGTGTGTGTGTGTGTGTGTGTGTGTGTGTGTGTGTGTGTGTGTGTGTGTGTGTGTGTGTGTGTGTGTGTGTGTGCGTGTGTGTGTGTGTGTGTGTGTGTGTGTGTGCGTGTGTGTGTGTGTGTGTGTGTGTGTGTGTGTGTGTGTGTGTGTGTGTGTATGTGTGTATGTGTGTGCGCTTCAATTTTCAATCGCCTATTTCTCGGAGATGGCTGAACCGATTCGTCTGCTATAACTTTTATTTGAAAGGTATTTTTACCTAGTATATCACGATTAAATGGTTTCGTGGTTTGACTCTTAGTTTAAAAGTTATAAGCAAAAATGTGAAATTTACGTGACACGATTTTCTCCGGAACCACATAACCGATTTCATCGATCTTAGTACCAAATAAAAGCTCTTACTATTGCTAAACTTCACGCCAATTTTTATTGAAAACAAACAAGTGGTTTGAAAGTTATGCTTAAAAAACCAGTTTTGACAAGGTTCAAATGATCGCCTGTTTCTCAGAGATGGCCTAACCGATTTACGTGCTATTAGTTTCATTTGGCAGGTAATATAGCTGGATAGATCACTATTGAATGGTTTTTTGATTGGATGTTTAATTTGAAAGTTATGAGTAATTCAATACACCACACCAAAATTAACAATAATTTATAATGATTTTAACCAAGAAAAATAACCTAATTTCAATTATTTTAATATCAAACGAGAGGTTTTCACACTACGAATATATATGCAAAATTTCATAAGAATTGGTTTTGCCGGTCAAAAGATATTAACCCTTGAACATACGCGCCAACTTTTGTAACACGGTTACTCGCGCGCACAATAGCCCAAAACCAAAGAAAAAGTGCGCACTAGAGTGTTGACTAGGAAAACTTGGTTTTAAGTTTATCGAACCTTTGGAAGAGTTTCTTGAAATTGAATGCTCTATCATCTGGTAGAATTTGAATATTGATTAATCCCCCTAAAAGTGAAATAAAAAAATTATTTTCCTTCAGTTTCAATATAACACATTGATGTGTACTGCAAAGTTTTAGAGCATATTATTACAAGAAATTTTGCTGAAGACAGTAACCTTCTATCTCTTCAACGAAGAGATCTTATTTATTGTATATGAATTTGAAAAATCAGTTTTTCTATTTTAGCTCTTTTTGTAATTGTTGTATGACTTTTTCATGTATTACAAAGTTGTATAAATAATAAAAATACACAACTTTGCTGAATATAGTAGGGTAGAGGATCCATATTTCGCCAGGAGCCATATTTCGCCAGTTTGATGAATCCAAATCTTTTTTTGTATATTTTTGGTCGACTTAAAAAATTATTTGACGAATTGGTAAAATTAAGGGCATATACTACCACAAATAATTATTGCCTTTCGCTTGTTATTAATTTATCATGTATTAATTACAATTTAAAAATACCATCTCATACTAAGTGTATATTTTTTTACAAAATCAAAACGAGAGGCGAAAATACTATTGGGGAAAAATGTACTCAAACTGTTTCATTATTCAATTATTCTTGACTAATATGATTCTGTGTACAATATTTCAGCTAATTTTATACCGGTTTCACTTTAAACTTTGGATAATTTTGAAAAATTCACCAAAATTAAAGTGGCGAAATATGGTATCCATTTTTAGCCATGGATCCAAATTTCGCCACTTGATTTTTTTTAAAACCGTTTTCGTTGAATGGTCTCTAGTTATGTCATTTCTTTTATAAAATTGCAGAAATTAGAACAAAATCAATGAAAAAAAAGTTAGTTAACTAAATATCGAACATTTATATTGAATATTACAGTTTCCTTAACGGTACACCGTTTTAAAAGTGGATTAAGAGCAAGTGGATTTCGTGGATTGACTCCACGAAATTCCTTGCTATTCAATGCCAAAGGGACGACAAGTGAATTATTGTTGTGGAATCTTCGGGAATACAAAACACATTTTTAAAATTAAACGAAGTGTTTCAAAGGGAAATCGTGTTTCAATAAAGTGTAATTAAAGTCAGCGAAGTTTGTAACAGAAAATTTAATGGCGATTTTGTGTGATTAAAAAAGGAAGTGCTATTTGAGATTTTACAGAGTTTGCCGATCCCCGAAATTTGTAGTTTAATTGGAAATAACAAAAAGCAGAAGCTGTAATTTTGTGCGTATGCCATTCTTAACCAGAATCACTTGACACACTTTATGCTTCCCGCAAAATATAAAATAAAAACAAATTAATATTACCATTTAGTTAACATTTTTTCGAAGGAGAATTAGGGGGAAGTCGGCCACTGGCAATTTCTCAAAAACAAGGAATGATAAAAATATTTGAAAAGAATGGAACAATAGTACTTAAACGGTAGTATTTTCCTATTCCTTTCAAATATTTTTATCATTCTTTGTTTTTGAGAAATCGCTTGTGTCCGGGTATAGAGGCCTGTCCGGCCATACAGGACTTCCCCCTAATACAATTTGACAATTTGACAGAAAATATTAGGAGAAAGTTATGCTTAAGTAGATTCAAGGTGCTTTGATTCTTGATATTTTTTAATTTATGAATTGTCTTAACCCCATAAGGTCTACATCATTTTTAGCATCGCAATATTCACTAAAATGGTACTTTTAAAAACTTTTATATCTTTCAATATTTTTTCACCAAATTTGGGGGATTTCCTGAAAATCTTTTCTATTTTCATAATATCTATAGATAATGGCCATATGTCCGGAATTATTCCGGATTCCGTGTTTTTTTTTTGTAAGCCAGAAGGGCATTGGGTTAAAAGGCCACTGCGACAGTTTGACCTTAGAGGGGTTAATGCAAAAGAAAATATTTTTAATTCTTTTTAATTGTTTGAATAAAATGCAGTCGCTTTACTTAGAGTTTCCTAAGGCCTATATGATACAATTGCTATTTGACTAGAATTTCGATTCGCATATATTTACCGGAGACAGAGAAAATTAAGTAACTTTATGAGTGAATTTTAGTCAATATGTAAAAATATTTCTACTATTTTGGTGCTTTTCATTAGTTTATTTGTGGTTTTATTGGTATTTTATTGGTTTTCAAAAACGTTTCATGAACAATCACTTGAAAACGAAGCAAAATCTATTTACCAACTAGATTTATTAAGAATATAGAGTATTCATTTATACATTTGCAGCTATTTGAATCGGGTTTTTCTGAAGTGGCGAAATTTGGGTCCAGAGGCTGGCGAAATTTGGCAACCGGGTGGCGAGATTTGGGCTCAGAATACACATTTAAATAATCAATATAACGAGAAAAATACACAATTTAGTATGAATATGATGATTGAATCAGCAAAAGAAATGTCAGAAGTATAATTTTTTCATGTTATGAAATATCTGAACTTATAGAACCTTGTTCTGTTTCGTTTCATGTAAATTTTTTGGATAAAGGTGGCGAAATATGGATCCGTCACCCTATACCTCTATGTTTCCTTGTTTACAAACTGTAGAACTTTGATTATAAAAAATATCCTGATTTTGACCCCGAATTACTCGACTACCAACAGACGGATACATTTTAAACATTTTACATTTACTGGTAGTTTTGCTGCACACAGACACCATTTTCCATATGAAGAAATGAAAGAAAATTCCAGTTGGGGTCAATTGCGGTACACCTCACATGCTACTTGCTTCGTTTCTGTGATGTCGGTTTATGCTAATCTATTTTCCTAACAATTTAAAGTAATAATGCATTGAATAATTCTGACATTTTGCTCATAACAAGTTTATTGAAGAATATACGTTAGTATATACGTAATATACGATTTGTAACTATATAACAATATGGCATTCAAAAACCTACATATGGTGTACAAAATACAACAACGTGAGTAACTGAAGGTTCATAAAAATTGATGAAATTTATTCAAGAAAACTTTATTGTTGTGAATCAAATAGAATGGCGTTACAGGAAATTATGCATAGTTCCAAAACCTATAAACTAGATCTTTACTACGCAATGTATATGTTAAAGAATAATATTTCAGCTTACAACTTACTTTTACTTGCACTTACCCTCATCAGTAACAACTTACTCAGCAATTTCATGAGAAAAGAAACTATCAAAATTTATAAGTGCTTCTATTTGCTTCAAATTTTGTAAACTTATTCAATTTCCAAAAATTTCATGTAAACCAAACGTGTCGATTTCTATCTCTAATTGCAAGTAAGACGGTATAACAAAGGTTCCTTTCACCACTAGGTGGATTAAATCAGGTTTTTAGATGAACTATCGAACATTTTCAGTTCAATTACATAATATTTATACCAGTAAAGCTTTAAAATAAAACCGAAAAGATCTAAACCAAGGGACCCCAAAAAAGAAGCCCATATGCACAGCTTGTGAGGGAACAAACAGTTTGGTCACATTTTGGTTACACCTAATCGATGTTAATTGAATTTGGACAATCAAATTTGATATAATTAAGCAAATCTGTAACTGGAATTGAAACAATAAAGTGTTGTGGTTATTATAACGTAACTATTTCTTATGAGTAGCTCTACAGGATTGGGCATGGTAGAACAAACAGATCATAATCGTATTTTCGAGCTATTAAACAATGGTTAATCCTAAATTACGTCTCGCAAGAATTACAATAATGCTTTACGGCGTAATTTCTCACGATCTGTGTTTTATATAAATTATAAAGTCGACCGTTGTGATCTGATTTTGTTACGCTATTTCTGAATAAACCCTTCGTACAAATATTGTTTTTGGTTGCTTCTTGCAATGCTTTAACATTGCTGTATATTAACTTACACAATTTACTATTATTTTATGCTTTTTCATCAAATTTGAATATCGCCATAATTTTGGAAATTCTCCTCCAGATTCATTTCATGTAAATTGATAGGCCTTTTTCGTAATTAATCCTTCGAAGTGATACACCTGAAGAGTTTCTGTGCTGAAAGAATTTTGAACTAATCATAGATATAGAAAACACAGTGGAATAAACCCAAACTATGCATTTTTTAGGTCCCACTTGCCCCGGTGTACCTTATTGCCTTTCTACTATATGAATATATAGTATAAATGTTTAGGGATCATTCAGAAAATCGAAAATTGAAAGAAGGTCATGCGGACCGAATGTCATGTACTATTAAAATGTACTATTAAAATCATTTCCGAAAACTAAGTTGTGTGTGTGTGTGTGCGTGTGCGTGTGTGCGTGTGTGCGTGTGTGCGTGTGTGCGTGTGCGTGTGCGTGTGTGTGTGTGTGTGTGTGTGTGTGTGTGTGTGTGTGTGTGTGTGTGTGTGTGTGTGTGTGTGTGTGTGTGTGTGTGTGTGTGTGTGTGTGTGTGTGTGTGTGTGTGTGTGTGTGTGTGTGTGTTTAGGGAAGTGCGAATAGAAAAGTGAGAAACATTTCGATTGTCAGCTTCTTCACTTGCTATTTTCGCATTCGAAAAAGAAAAGCAGTTGACTTAGGCCCCGTACAGAGTGCACACGACAGCGACGCGACGCGACTTCGCTCACATTGTTTTAAATGCATAGCCCTGCTTACGGCGAAAAAGAGCTGCGTATTTAAATTAAACACTTTATTTTTAATAGGTCCCACTTGCCCCGGGTGCTTTGAAGTGCCGACCTCATTTCGACCCTTTTTTTAATACCGTTTGTCAAATTAAACAACTAGTTTTCGGGTGTAATTTGTTAATATACTCATTATGTTTACCTACTGTCAGAAAAATATGTACTTTTACGTAAAGCCTGTGGCCAAAATATCATTTATAGAAAGGTGCGTCAAACTTACAACGCAAATTAAAAATAACGCTTAAATTGAAAGTCCAATTTTGATGTTTGGAATGCCTGTTATAAATAATCTATAATTTTAATACATGCGTTTCAGTTATATCTTTTATTTCTAGAAAGGTTAGGTTGGAGAAAATGAGGTTGAAGAGAGTTATGAGCTCCGTTCCCACTTACCCCGTATTCTCACTTGCCCCGGGGTACCTTATACTATATATTCATATACTAGAAAGGCAAAAAATAACACCCTCAAAAACAGAAAATATTTCCGGTTGAGTCGGAGTTAAAATCTAGTACTTCGTCAATGATAGCGTTATCATCTTTGATCAGGGTACGTTACAAATTATTAGTCGGATTAGATCGGATCATTTCTTAATTTTGTCATTCGTTCTCCATCAGTGAACCCCGACAGTTCGTTTCGAAGTCGCGTCGCGTCGCTGTCGCGTTTACTCTGGCGGTACCCTTAGGCATAGAGGTATAGCGGTATAGAGGTATAGTGTTTAGAACGCAGGTATAGCGGTATAGGTATAGCGGTATAGCGGTATAGAGGTATAGTGTTGAGAACGCTAACGAGTAGATTTCCCGTATAAATTTATACAAATTTCAAACAAATTTTACGCATATGGGACCGCTCATGTCATCGAAAAAGAAAAGCACTGAAAAAACGATTGTATTTCTCATCCTCAAGCAATGTTATGGCGCTGTTTTTGCACTATTTCTTTGATTTCATCTCGTATCCGCAATATCGTAAAAACGATGCGATCAAGCTCATGACTATTTTTTTCATGAAGATACATACATCAACTATCTGAGGGAGCACCAACTAAGAAAAAGTCCAATTTCACTTTTTCGTTTTTCATTTCCGGTTATTTTCTCAATTCAGATATTTTACAAAATTGAAGTCAAGCATATAAATTATTTTCAGAACAGCTTTGTAATCAATAATTTTGTTCTAGATATCCTTTTCTTCAAAAGTGAAAAAGATTATTCGCGCAATAATTTTTTGACGTAGGATTACGTCCTTGTTTACTATACTGGGACCGGGTAGCACTTTGTGAAAACGAAAATAGAAGTCTCTTTAGGAAGGGGGGCTTTCATAGAAATAATATACAAATTTCCTCATAACTCGAAAACTAATCAAGCAAAAAGAACCAAATTTAGCATGTGGGGGTTCTTGAAGGTAAGAATTTTTTGTATGATGTACTGAGACCCCTACCCCTTCAAGAGGGGGGAGGGGGACTTCCATACAAATGAAATACAAATTTCTTCATAACTCTAAAACTAATCAAGCAAATGGGACCAAATTTGGTATGTGGGGGTTTTTGGGGGCATGAATTTATTTTATGATGATTTGAGACTCCTCACTCCTGTAGTAGCAGGATAAGGACGCTTATATTAAAATTAAAACAGAAATTTTTGCATATGTGTCATATTTTCTGCTATGTAACAAGCGGTAAGCTGTGAAAGTAAACTAGTAAAACCTTCTCGTAGCAAAAGACAGTGAAACGACGCCGCTTACTTACGTGTCTGTTGCCATTCATGTCAAAAGAGAAACACATTCGAATGGCATGTCATATTTGCGATGAACGTCCTTTGGCTGTAATGTTATTTGTAACCAATGGCCCTTTTAAAGGCCACAAACGAGTTAAAGTAAGATTATTGAAACATGTTAAGCTACGCATAATCATATTCAATACAATAATCTGTGGGCTGGTCATACATGGCTATTTCAACCTTTATGATGCACACAAGTGATTTTTAAAAGAAATCTCTATTTCTCAATGGTTGCTGGCAATGTACTTATGAACCCCCGTCCACGTATTTTCAAAGCCACCATTGCATTCAATGAAGAATTGAATCTGAATATTTCGCTCTTTTAAACATTCACTTAAACAATGGCACTCACAGATTCTTATAAACATACAAATGCCAGAAATGCAGTTAACATTAGTCTTTGATCTAAGGATCTGATATAGTCCTACGTCACTCTTTCGTACAACCCTTAGGGCTGTATACCTTGTAGTTTTTTTGTAATTTTTCTGAATTCTTGTTTTTGAAATTTGATAATTCTTGAACGCATGGTCAGAAAGTTGTGGTAATAATACCATGAAATCAGTTCTGAGCACATTACTCATATTGCCAATTTAAAACAAACTTCGTATGTAGCTCTGAAGCTACAAAAACTAAGGCCATCTACAGATCTTTTGTGTTTACATAGAACGAACCAACCAACGGTTGAAAGCCCCATCAAATAATCAATAAATGAATAAATTTTGTGAATACATATATGTTTCTATCACGTAAATATTATAAAACTAAATAAGGTGTTGATAAAGTAAATCAAATGACACAAATAGGCAAGTTCTTGTGAATTTTACTGTTAAATAAGGATTTTGAGGAATCATGCACTGATATTTAAAAATATAGTCAACGTAATTATAGATGTTCCTGAGTAGTTAAAAAATAATTATTGTTGTAGTAGAAAGGCTAGGTCTCACCGCTAGGTGGATTAATTCGGGTTTTTTTGAAAAGATATGACTATGAATTTGACTGACTTCGAACTATTATGATTTTCGAGCCGCATTCATCGTTCATATAAGTACTAAAGGTCACTACACCTACGTAAACAAATTCCTCTCTATCCCCTTAATTCCTGCAGGTCCATGGTCTTAATCTGTTAGATCCCATAGACTACTTGTTTCATTACTGTCTTCTATCGTTTCCTCCGTCAATTGTAAAGTCTACTTACTTACTTAGGTGGCTTGCCGTCCTAAGACAAAGCCTGTTGAACAAAATTTCTCCATGTAACTCGGTTGAGGGCTACCGCTCTCCAATTCCTCGGACACCGAGTACTCTCCGCCAGATCTCGCTCCACCTGGTCTAACCATCTTGCTCGCTGCGCTCCTGGTCGTCTTGTTCCTACCGGGTTTGAGGCGAACACCATCTTTGCAGGGTAGTTGTCCGGCATTCTTGCAACATGCCCTGCCCATCGCATCCGTCCAGCTTTAGCCACCTTCTGGATACTGGGTTCGCCATAGAGCTGTGCGAGTTCATGGTTCATCCTCCGCCTCCATACTCCGTTCTCCTGTACGCCCCCGAAGATCGTTCTTAGCACTCGTCGTTCGAAAACTCCGAGCACTCGCAGGTCCTCCTCGAGCATTGTCCATGTTTCATGCCCGTAGAGAACAACCGGTCTAATAAGCGTCTTGTAAAGGGTGCACTTTGTACGGGTACTTAGTCTGCTCGACCGCAATTACTTGTGGAGCCCATAGTAAGCACGACTTCCGCTGATAATACGCCTCCGAATCTCACGGCTGGTATCATTGTCCGCCGTTAGCAGTGAGCCAAGGTAGACAAATTCATCGACTACCTCAAACTCATCGCCGTCGATCAATATACTACTGCCCAAGCGGTGTCGTTCGGCCTCGGTTCCGCTGGCCAGCATGTACTTTGTTTTAGACGTATTTACCGTTAACCCAATCTTTACTGCTTCGCGCTTTAGTCTGGTGTACTGTTCAGCCACCGCCACAGATGTTCTGCCGATAATATCCATGTCATCGGCAAAGCAGACGAATTGACTAGATTTGTTGAATATCGTGCCCCGCGTGTTGATATCCGCTCGGTTCATTACACCTTGTAGCGCTATGTTGAACAGCAGGCATGAAAGACCATCACCTTGACGAAGCCCTCTGTGTGATTCGAATGAACTTGACAATCCACCCGAAATCCGAACACAGCACTGCGTACCATCCATCGTAGATTTAATCAGTTTGATGAGCTTCCTGGGGAAGCTGTTCTCGTCCATGATTTTCCATAGCTCTTTCCGGTCGATGGTATCATATGCGGCTTTGAAGTCAACGAATAAATGATGCGTGGGAACTCTGTATTCACGGCCCTTTTGGAGGATTTGCCGCAGTGTAAATATTTGATCCGTTGTAGACCGACCTTCGACGAAGCCGGCTTGATAAGTTCCCACAAATCTATTCGCAATTGGTGATAGACGGCGGAAAATGATTTGGGACAGCACTTTATAAGCGGCATTGAGAACGGTGATCGCTCGATAGTTCTCACAGTCCAACTTGTCGCCCTTTTTATAGATCGGGCAGATAACCCCATCTTTCCACTCCTCCGGTAGCTGTTCCGTATCCCAAATTCTAACAATTAGTCGGTGCAGACAAACGGCCAGCTTTTCTGGTCCCATTTTAATAAGCTCCGCGCGGATGCCATCTTTTCCAGCTGACTTGTTGTTCCTTAGTTGCATGATGGCCTCCTTAACTTCGCCTATCGTTGGGGTTGGCACCTCTTCCCCGTTTGTTGCACCGTCGAAATCGCTTTCCCCGCCGCCATGGTTTTCCGCCTGGGCGCCATTCAGGTGTTCGTCGAAGTGCTGCTTCCACCTATCCGTCACCTCACGATCGTCCGTCAGGATACTGCCAGTCTTATCCCGACACATTTCGGCTCGCGGCACAAAGCCTTTGCGGGATCCGTTCAGTTTCTGGTAGAACTTCCGCGTCTCCTGAGAACGATGCAGCCGCTCCAACTCTGCATATTCCTGCTCTTCCAGGTTGCGCTTTTTCTCCCGAAAGATTTGGTTTCGCTGCATCTTCTTCTGTTTGTTTCTTTCCACGTTCTGACGTGTGGCACTGCGCATCTTGACCGCCCGCGCAGCGTTCTCCTCATCCATCACCCTCCTACATTCATCGTCAAACCAATCGTTCCGCTGATTCCGGGCCACATGCCCGATGGAGCTCTCCGCTACACTGCTTATGGCTGTTTTGATAGTGTTCCAACAGTCCTCGAGAGGGGCTTCGTCCAGCTCGTCCTCTTCCGGCAGTGCAGCTTCGAGTGAATGCGTGTAGTTTGCGGCGACGTCTGGCTGCTTCAGCCGCGCGAGATCTAACCGAGGCTGGCGTCGGTACCGAATGTTGTTCACAACGGAGAGTCTTGGGCGCATCTTAACCATCACTAGGTAGTGGTCCGAGTCAACGTTAGCGCTTCGATAGGATCTGACGTCGATAATGTCTGAGAAGTGCCGACTGTCGATCAAAACGTGGTCGATCTGTGATTCTGTCTGATTTGGTGACCTCCAGGTGTACTTATGGTGGATTCTGTGCTGGAAAAAGGTACTACGTACGGCCATATTCTTGGAGGCGGCTAAGTCGATAAGTCTTAGGCCCATTTCATTGGTTCGCTGGTGTACACTGAACCTTCCAATCACCGGTTTGTATTCCTCCTCCTGGCCGACCTGAGCATTGACCCGATGACGATCTTGATATCATGTTTTGGGCAGCGGTCGTATTCACTCTCCAACTGCGCGTAGAATTCATCCTTGTCGTCATCGGTACTTCTGAGGTGAGGGCTGTGCACGTTGATGATGCTTATGTTGAAGAATCGACCCTTGATTCTCAACCTGCACATTCGAGGATTGATTGGCCACCACCCAATCACCCGTTTCCGCATCTCGCCCATCACTATGACAATTGTAAAGTCTACTGACCTCATTCAAGGTCAAGACAAAAAACAACGAGGTTGGTCTATTCCATAGGAACGGAGCCTTCCCCCGAACATCCGCGTTGAGAATCGCGGCTGTCACGCTGACAGACGAACACCGGTAGTCGCAAGCTCCTGCATAGTGTCGTCGTCCCGTCGCCGTCAGTAAAATGAATTAGATTAAACTTCTCGATCAGTGGTTTCTACAGTATAAGGAGGAAGAGGCACAATTTGTGCCTAAAAATAACTCAACCTCCCAAGAATTAGAACTTAGATAGAGATGATTTCCGGCGGCCATTTGCTTCGAAACAATTTGTATTGTTGCTGAATTATATGAAAAATTTTCCAAGAACGGTACAGTGAAGTTACAGCATAAAGTGTTGTAAACAGTAAAATTCATAGTAATCGTAATGTCACTACAAAAACTATTTTTATGCCAACGTAAGAACCGATAACTCAATATTTAGTGAACGGGACATAACACTAATAGTTCTTACAAACGGATAGTTTACCTTTTAAACCGACCGGTTTCGGGAAATATGTTTCCCATCAACGGGGTGATGTCCAACTGATTATCTTGAAGAGGTGGAGCATTTACAACCTTAACTTAGTCAAAGTGAAGAGCGGCGATGTTATTGGAGCATCGTCCTCATTCATTAGCGGTTGCTCAGCTGTAGATATTTGCATAGACTCCCAGGCATTTAAGTGTGACGGTTTTCTCACATTTTTTAACATTTTTGCACTGTCCCAGTCTATTTGATGTAGAAGACTAATGGCATGCATCGCCACACTGGAGTCGTTTATGCGTTTGTTCTCTGTTGCATTCCTATGCTCCTTTATCTTGGCTTGGATTTTACGACGAGTTTGGCCACTTAAATGCCTGGGAGTCTATGCAAATATCTACAGCTGAGCAACCGCTAATGAATGAGGACGATGCTCCAATAACATCGCCGCTCTTCACTTTGACTAAGTTAAGGTTGTAAATGCTCCACCTCTTCAAGATAATCAGTTGGACATCACCCCGTTGATGGGAAACATATTTCCCGAAACCGGTCGGTTTAAAAGGTAAACTATCTGTTTGTAAGAACTATTAGTGTTATGTCCCGTTCACTAAATATTGAGTTATCGGTTCTTACATTGGCATAAAAATAGTTTTTGTAGTGAAATTATGTTTACAATAATGAAATGCTTTCGCCTTTATGGCCGATTGATTATAAAGAAAAGAGTACTGATGTTGCATATCCAGTTCCTTACTCGCTGCAGAAGAAAAGGTCTCATACCAAATTTCATTAAAATTATATCAGCTGTGTCGAGTGAAGCCAGTGAAAAAGCTTTATGTAGTGCAAGAAAAGTTTGGCTAACAGAAGAAATTAAATTTAAACACAAGCTGCTGTCTAAAGTGGAAGAAAAATTATGCCCATTGCATCTACAATTGTTGAAGCTAGTCGAATACCATGGTGCGAGTGAGTGTGTAGTACGTAGATGTATAGAAGAGAAGAAAGTGTGTTGGCAAGAAGAGCTGTGTAAGGTTCACTTAAACCTATCAAAACGCGTACGCAAAATTAAAGAAAGTCACCACAAGAAGCTGCTTTCTCTATCACGCACACAAAACCATACGAAACATACAAATTCCCCTCAAGCCATCGAGAACTTTGTAGTAAATCTCTCATCCACGCACTTCTCACAAGCAGAACTAGATCTACTAAACAAAGGTTTGAATTTTGCCATTCCACCTTCGTGCGCGCCGCTAGCAGACATAGTAAACAACATTGAAAGCGCTATCCAGTATAAAGATCGGATGGTAAATGGTTGAATAATGCGCTCCAGAACTACCACGAAGTTCCACAGCCTCTTATTTAGCAACTCCTCTCTCTACCTCCCCGTGGTACCATCCGGGATACGTTCCTTAGTGGAAATCGGACAACCGGTGGAAACTAGGGTCGTATGCGGACAGCTAAGGGGGCACTCACGCGAAGGCTGAGTGTAAACTCTCCGCCTGCAAATGACGGATCTCGGTAGAAGCATGTTCGATGAACCTGAAAATACTGAGAACCTGAACAGAGGGTCCAAAGCCCCCAAAGGAGGATGGTTTTAATAGCTGTTATCCATGGCTAAAAGTAAAAACAAGAATAGATAAACTCCTAATCCAAGGTGTCATGCGGCCCGTGCCGAGAGATGAATGGTGGGGGGGGTTTCATAAATACTCAGCCTCAAACGGAGCCTGTGGAGTACCAGAGCGCCCTCCACAGTAAACAGCCCTTACCGCATCATGAGGGGCTCTGATGCGGCGGACTCTTCTTTCCCCTCAACTCGTGGGATTCTATATGAGCAATCAAAATAAAATAATAACTTCATTGAGCGCGGACGGATTAGACAATCCGTTCGCAAGAAGTGGTATCCAGAGGTCTCCGCCGATGGATACCAGTAGAAGCGCCAGCGTAAGCGGAAAAGGAAACGGCACACCTGTCGCTCCAACTGCATCTACGCCGGACGCAGCAATGATCGACCCGTCGCTAATAAAAGCAGTGGCAGGCAAGAGAGACATGCTACCAAGAGTGGTAGCGGCGTCTCATCAACTCGATGCCATTATCGAGTTCGTGGCAGGTCGCAGCACCTTAGCGAAGGACCTGAAACAAAGTCTGCTCATGCTTCGGAGCACTATGCGTGCTGCGACGAAGGAGCACAGCGAACTCGAAGCGCGAGTAAAAGTTGCAGAGAAAGAGAAGACGCTTGTATCAAGGTCTGCACAAACAGATGCCTGCCCGTCAATGACTGACCATTCCGTGGCACTCGCGACTACGGAGCAGTCTAACGACAAGGCATCCGCCAAACGCGCAAGGCAGTCCCCAGGGGAAGAAACCCCCACGGGTCCAAAGAAGCGCATGATAGCAGAGGGTCGTAAGCCAACTAAAGAACCTACTGAGGGTAACAAGACGCTGTTAGCGTCCGACAACCAGTGGGAGTTGGTCAAAAAGAAGAAGGCCAGGAAGAAAGAGGAGGATCGAGCTCCACCGAAAGTGGCTAGGAAAAAAAGGAGCAAAGGCGATGCCCTTATCCTCAAAACTGAGGGGCCGAAATATGCGGAAGTTTTAAAGGCCATGAGAGGGCATGATCAGTTGAAGGCTCTTGGCGCGGATGTGCGGAGTATCCGCCGCTCTCGCACAGGCGACATGATTCTTGAACTCAAAAAGAACGCCACTGAAAAGGGTTCCGCTTACAAAGTGCTGGCAGAAAAGGTCCTTGGTGATAGCGTGCAGATCCGCGCACTAAAGTCCGAGATGACTCTCCAGCTTAAAAACCTGGACGAGATCACCCAAGCGGGCGAACTAGCACGAGCTCTCAACGAGCAATGCAAAGTGGTGGTGACTACCGAGGCAGTTCGTCTGCGTAAGGGACCGGCGGGAACCCAGGTAGCAACTATAAGACTTCCACTGGAAGACGGAAATGCAGCCCTGAAAGTGGCTAAGCTGAAGGTGGGATGGTCCGTGTGCCCACTGAGCGTGTTCCAGCAGCCGGAGGCCTGCTTCCGGTGCTTTGAGAGAGGGCACAGGTCCTGGAGCTGTAAGGGGCCAGACCGAAGCCACTTGTGTAGGAGATGTGGCGGTACGGGTCATATAGCGAGGGACTGTACTGCGCCACCCAAGTGCCTGATATGTACCGGCCAACGGGACGCTAAGCCCACAACAGGAGGCCCGAAGTGCCCGGCAGGCGCGCTGGCGACTAAAACCCGGGCGTAGTGCAGGTAACGCAACTGAACTTGAACCACTGCCACGCGGCCCAGCAGCTGTTGTACCAAGCAGTTACTGAGTCGTTGACGGACATTGCAATCATCTTGGACCCATACCGCATCCCTGACGGAAACGGTAACTGGGTGTCGGATAGGTCCGGGACGGCGGCTATATGGACGACAAGCAGGTTCCCGGTTCAAGATGTTGTGTCAACTGCAGACGAGGGATTCGTGGTTGCCAAAGTGGGTGGAGTGTTCTACTGCAGCTGCTATGCTCCGCCGAGTTGGTCTATCGAGCAGTTCACGCGGGTGGTAGACCGAGTATCAGTTGTGCTGACTGGTCTAAGGCCGTTGGTTGTGGCGGGCGACTTTAACGCTTGGGCGGTTGAGTGGGGAAGTCGTCGCACGAACCATAGGGGCTGGATTCTGCTTGAAGCTCTGGCAAAGCTCAACGTAGATCTGGTCAACGTCGGCACCACAAGTACCTTCAGTAGGAGCGGTGCGGAGTCTATCATCGACGTGACTTTCGGCAGTCCTGGTCTGATAGGAGACTGGAGGGTAGACAATGGCTACACTCACAGCGACCATCAGGCGGTCCGCTATGGTGTCGGTCAGATAACGAGACGGCAGGCGGCGAGTAGAGCCGACACTCCAACCACCCGTGGATGGAAGACTTCATACTTCGATCCCGAAGTATTTGTGGAAGCGATCCGAAGAGAGTGCGGTGATCGTGGTATGCCATATCCGAACGCTGATCATTTGGTTGAGATACTGTCGCGAGCATGTGACGCTACCATGCCTAGGAAAGGTCGACATAGGTATGGCAGGTCACCGGCTTACTGGTGGACAGATGAAATTGCGGAACTCCGCGGAGCGTGCTTTCGTGCGAGGAGAATTATGCAAAGAGCTCGTTCGGACGAAGGCAGGGCTAAATGTCGAGTAGCACTTGCTGCTGCACGCGCAGCGCTTAAGAGTGGGATAAAAGCTAGTAAACGAGCCTGCTTTGAAAGGTTATGTGCTAGTGCCAATGCGAACCCGTGGGGTGATGCCTACAGGGTCGTAATGGCAAAGACCAAGGGACTGATGGCGCCCTCAGAGCAATCGCCAGAGATGCTGGAGCGGATCATCGAGGGCCTCTTTCCGCGCCACGAGCCAAGGCCCTGGCCCCAGGCCGCTGAGTCGTCCCACGGCCGACGTTCCAGTATCTCAGACCATAGCGTAGGATGGTCGGTCTCCGTGCCGAACATCCAAAGTAACGTGGGCGACGGCGGTTTGGCGGTCGGGGACGAAGTGACGGTTACGAATGAGGAGCTCATTGAGATCGCTAAATCCCTAAAGGTGAGCAAGGCACCGGGGCCAGACGGAATCCCGAATATGGCCATTAAAGCGGTTATGTTAGAGGCTCCCGAGTTATTCGGAGCAGTAATGAGGAGATACCTGGAAGCTGGCCACTTCCCGGACAGATGGAAGCGACAGAACCTCGTGCTGTTGCCGAAGCCGGGAAAACCTCCGGGTGTTCCCTCGTCATATAAGCCGATCTGTCTGCTCGATACTGCCGGTAAGGTGCTGGAGAAGGTTATCCTTAACAGACTCGTACAGTACACGGAGGGTACAAACGGTCTGTCAAGGAATCAATTCGGCTTCCGAAAAGGCAAATCTACGGTGGATGCAATCTTGTCTGTCACTAAGACAGCCGAGGTGGCAATCCAGCGCAAGAGGACAGGTATCCGCTATTGCGCAGTTGTCACGCTTGACGTGAGAAATGCGTTTAATAGCGCTAGCTGGGACTCCATAGCCAACTCGCTTCGGAACGTCCAGGTGCCGGTGTCGCTGTACAGGATCCTGGAAAATTATTTCCAGAATCGTGTGCTATGCTACAACACGGAGGAGGTCAGAAGTGCGTTCCAATCACCGCAGGGGTCCCGCAAGGTTCCATACTGGGCCCGGTGTTGTGGAACGTCATGTATGACGAGGTGTTGAAGCTAAAGTTCCCGGTAGGGGTGGTGATAGTTGGCTTTGCGGACGATATCACCTTGGAAGTCTATGGTGAATCTATCAGAGAGGTTGAGTTGACGGCTGCCCACTCTATAAGCATTGTTGAAGATTGGATGCGATCCAGGAAACTGGAGCTAGCGCATCATAAAACGGAGGTTATCGTGGTGAACAACCGCAAGTCGGTACAGCAAGCAAAGATCAGCGTCGGGGACTGCACTATTTCGTCAACGCGGTCCTTAAAACTTCTGGGAGTCATGGTCGACGACAAGCTCAAGTTCGGGAGCCACGTCGACTATGCCTGCAAGAAGGCTTCCACAGCTATTTCGGCATTGTCTCGTATGATGTCTAATAGCTCTGCTGTATATGGCAGCAAGCGAAGGCTATTAGCCAACGTGGTCCAGTCTATACTTAGGTATGGTGGACCGGTGTGGTCATCGGCGTTAGGTACCAAAAGCTATCTAGCCAAGCTGGAAAGCACCTATCGTCTCATGTGCTTGAGAGTGGCGAGTGCGTATCGCACAGTTTCACATGACGCAATCTGCGTCTTAGCAGGTACGATGCCTATTGGCATTATCATCAGTGAAGACGTAGAGTGCTTCAACCAACGTGGAACTAGAGGCATACGGAGTACCACAAGATCGGCCTCGATGACCACATGGCAGCGGGCATGGTCTAATTCCACAAAAGGTCGGTGCACACATCGACTTATCCCGAAACTATCTGGGTGGGTCAACAGGCGCCACGGCGAAGTCAACTTCCACCTGACACAGATTCTGTCAGGGCATGGTTGCTTCAGACAGTATCTGCATAAGTTTGGGCATGCGGAGTCCCCCGCGTGTCCCGAATGCGTGGATGTTAAGGAAACGGCAGAACATGCTTTCTTCATATGCCCTCGTTTCGCGGGCGCGAGAAGCAGCATGATGGCAGTGAGCGGACAGGACACTACCCCGGATAACTTAGTCCAAAAGATGTGTTCCAGTTAGGACATCTGGGGAGCGGTCAATGCGGCTGCTACCCAGATTGTACTCGAGCTACAAAATCACTGGAGAGCCGATCAACGGCGAATAAACAGCCTAACTACCATAGTCCAGTAGTTATCTAAGCGAGTGCATTAACCACAATAGCCCCTCCCTGAAGTAATACCGATAAGGTGGTGCCAGGGGGGATTGAGGCTGGAGACTCGAGTAGGGTTTTGGTGGGTCGGGATCCTCACGCCCCATTAGGGGGGTTGGGATACCTAAACCCCACTCCCTGAGTTATCTTCTCAGGTGTCTGATAGTACCGTATCTTCTAAGGTGCTCAGCAGATTTCCCAACTCGTAAAAAAAAAGTCCAGTTTAAAGATCATTCGCTTAAAGCAGCAGTGCGGCATGATTTGAAACGTTGTCTCTTACACACTACGAGTAAGTACAAAACCAAAAAACAGGTCGCCTTCGATGATTGGTGTGCTATTCGCCAATTAAAAACACGTGATGTAATTTATACTCGGGCGGACAAGGGTAATGCTGTTGTAATAATGGATAAAGGAGACTATGACTCTCGGGTTTTTGATATGATTAGTTCAGGTCCGTACGTAGAATGTACCTACAAAAACGGCAAACCAAAAAATCCTCTCAATGGAATGATTGAGGGAGCAAATAACACCCGCCAGAAAGTCGCTCACTTCATGGGGGAAATAAAGCTAGAAAAACGGCTCCTGATTTCGAATCCAAAAGTTGCCTCCCTTTACTGCCTCCCCAAGATACATAAAAACCCATTGGCTATGAGACCCATCTCGTCTAATGTCTGCACACCTACTGAAAAAATAGCCGCTTGGTTAGTAGACGAGATGAGAAAATACCCCATTAGGCACGGATCAAGTGTGAAGAATTCGCTAGAATTAGTAGCACAAATCCAAGATACAGTTGTACGACGGGGAGAAATTCTGGTTTCGTTCGATGTTAGTGCTCTATTTCCGAGTGTGCCAGTCCCCGCTGCTATAAAAAGCTTACGGAAACATTTAGAGAGAAATCGGGCTCCCCCCATTCACATCGAAGCCTACATAACGGTGGTGAAAAAATGTATGAGCCAGAACTTCTTCACATTTAGGGAAAAAATCTTCAAACAAGAATTTGGCCTTAGTATGGGGAGTAAACTCTCACCCCTCCTGGCTGAAGCGTTCATGAGTGACTTTGAAGTCGAATTGGGAAAGGAAAAGCTTTTCCCCAGAGTCTGGAAACGGTATGTCGATGATGTTTTCGCGATCGTAAAAGAAAGGCACCTGCCGCAAACTCTAGATTTACTAAATTCTCGATACCCCACCATAAAATTTACAGTGGAAAAAGAAGTGGATGGAAAATTACCTTTCTTGGACCTGTTAATAACCAAGAAACAGGACAACACTCTGAAATTCGGAATTTATAGAAAACCAACATCCACAGATCGATACATCACATCTGATTCCAATCATTTTGGCGCCCAAAAACAAGCGGCCTTCCATTCCATGGCACACCGTCTTGTCCATATCCCTATGGAAGAAGAAGACTTCATAGCAGAAAAAGAAAATATATATAAAGCTGCCAAAATTAATGGATACGACAAACAGTTTGTCGACAGAATCATCCGGGTACATAAACGCAAGAAACATAAACAAAATGTAACCACACTACAGCCAGAGAGGGAGAACATCGAAAGAATCAGCATACCGTTTTATCCCAAAGTCACAAACCCGATAAAAAATATTTTAAAACGACATGCCTATCACGCAGTTTACAAAAGTAATACTACCATACGTGATTCACTGTGCAACGCGAAGGATAAGGTTCCTACTAAAGATAGGTCAGAAATCTACCAAATCAACTGTAAAGACTGCCCGTCAATATATATTGGCCAAACTCGTCGTAAAATCCAAGCCAGGATAAAGGAGCATAGAAATGCAACAGAGAACAAACGCATAAACGACTCCAGTGTGGCGATGCATGCCATTAGTCTTCAACATCAAATAGACTGGGACAGTGCAAAAATGTTAAAAAATGTGAGAAAACCGTCACACTTAAATGCCTGGGAGTCTATGCAAATATCTACAGCTGAGCAACCGCTAATGAATGAGGACGATGCTCCAATAACATCGCCGCTCTTCACTTTGACTAAGTTAAGGTTGTAAATGCTCCACCTCTTCAAGATAATCAGTTGGACATCACCCCGTTGATGGGAAACATATTTCCCGAAACCGGTCGGTTTAAAAGGTAAACTATCCGTTTGTAAGAACTATTAGTGTTATGTCCCGTTCACTTAATCGTAATGTATTTAGATTAATATGAATACCGTGACCGCACATAATTGCGATCAGCTCCTAATTCCGATCACTCAACCTAAATGGTCAATTTTTAGAAAATTGAGCCAAAATCTGTAGTAAATGAGCACGCTTAGTTATTGTGCTATGTGTTTATGTGTCAGTTGTTGAAAAATGACTGCCTTTGGGGCACCATGCACTTCAAAATAAATTAAATTCGACAGGCAGTAGCAAAAAACGCCATCAAAATGTACTTTCTTAGCCGAAGTGCTAAGCGCTCGATCAAATTTGCTAAGATCATAGCAGCGTGAAAACACATTACCTTCTTCGGTGTTATATGATAACAAATAGATACAAGCATATCAAATTTGGCTGAAAAAATGAATTTGCGGAATTTATTCCATTAAAGTGATTGATCGGAATTATGAACATAATTTTTTTTCTGCTTCTAATTCCGATCACTATATCAAAGTTATAAACTGGCAAAATGCAAGCTATAGAAGCTGCTATTTGGAGTTTAGGATTAATTGCAACATGATAACATGGTGGGATTATCAAATTTTTTTTACGTAGAACTACGTCTTACAGCAGGGTGTCAACCAAAATTTGGAGTCAAGCCACCGTCACGAAAGAATGAAAAATTTTGAACGCTAATAGCTCTTCCAATTTAAAACGAATTTTGATCATAAACGATGCAGCAATTGTATGGCTTTCTGAAAAAATTGTTTGCCAATTGCTAAATAGTGAAAATTAACGAAAGATTTCAATCTAAAAATTTTCCATACATTTTCCGTATGATAGTCTTGTTTCCCAGGCACGGACGACCATTATACACCAAGCTTGTGGCTGCTGCTGATTAGCATAAGCAAGCATAAGCAAAGGATTCCGCCCGTGTGTTGCTACTCCGTTATTGACCAGGACCGATGAAAATTGCAAAATTGCATTGGCTGGAAAAAGCATGCTTAGGACAGCGCACTTTTACTTATTGTGCAACCTTATCAGGTCCCTGCGTGCTGATCAATACCGACGCCGGCCACGTCCCAATGCGGTTCCTGGTGGGATGGGAAGGAATGTTAGTCCAATACTTGTTGCTAAAACAGACCAGGTAATCCTCTGCATCTTCACAAGCATCAAGTTTGTGTCTGCTGCTGATTCAAGACAAAGAAGCAAAATAATCTTGCGTGTTTTTCCATCAAACTTTATTATAAATGTTTCTACCAAGATTCTATCTCGTTCTGTTACTTATAAATCGCTTTGTTACAATTTAGTTATACAGCAAGACAGAATACTGATTTTTGTTACTCATATGGATATAAACTAGATCAAATTATATCATAATTCGATATATTTGTGATATGCCTTGAGCAAATTTTGTTACAATTTTAGTTATTTTAACTGCTAACGAGACCAAGTTTATAACCAAACGCAAAGGAGACTTTGTTATAAAATACTTATTATCTAGAACTCATCTTGTTATAAATTTGATATATTCATTTGATCGGGTTATTAGACCGGTGCCGTACCTCGAGGCCAACTGAGAGGCTCAGATGTTTTGCTTTTCTAACGCTGTAAACAAGCGACAGCGACAGCGCAGTTATGAACCATCTTATTAATGCGTGATCTTTTAATATAACAATAACATATTATTTTGAGGACTAAGGTTTTCTCCTAGAACTTTGTTAATAGCTGGATGCGTGAGGCAAATTTCTATACTGAAATACTTCGATTTTAGCGCTGGTACAAATTTTCGTTTTTGATATCACAAAATAGCTCACCTACCATAAATACGGTACAGCAAGATAATATTATTATTATATTGTTTGTTTTTTTCTCACTTTACGCTATTTTACGCTACACATATACCAATAAGGTGTAAAAAATTTCTTTAATATTCAAGGTTTCTTCGCGAAAACCAGCCTCACGTAGTTCTACGCCAACTACGCGGTCTTGTCTGAAACACAACCTTTCTGGTTCGATTTTTACTATTATTTATGATCAAAGCTTTATGAAAACGTCCAATGTGGCCCAATTTTATTGTAATTGTAACAGTTGAACAAAGATAAACGAAGAGGAAAGTTTCATAATTCGCTTGTCGATCTTTTGAGTGCACACATTTTATGAATATTAAGCTAATGATAATAATGATCATTAACGCAAGTAGAAGATGACTAGTAGGGGGATTGTCGTCAAACTACATAAATGCAATACCTTTCAGATCCATTTGGTACGAGTTGACAATAGTTTTATACTTTAACAGCTCATCATGACGTGATCGGAATTAGATACACCTGTGATCGGAGTTAGAATCACCCCTTATAATTGATGATCGGAATTAGGTGCACTGATACATCTTACTTTGATGCATTTTTTTTAACTTTCGGTAAATAGTTTAGGTATTTTAGTATTTTTCCATGAAACATAATTGAAAATACTTGCTAAAGACACATACCGTGTAAATAAATATCAAAGCTATATTTTTCAAAGATGAATCATGCCTTAGGTGATCGGAATTAGGTGCTCTCACGGTACATTATATTAAAATTTTTCCAAGAACGGTATAGTAAAGTTACAGCATGAAGTGTTGTAAACAGTAAAATTCATAGTAACCGTCATGTTTTGCCTTTCTACTATATGAAAATATAGTATAAAGGTATCGGAATCACTCGAAAAACCAAAAATCGAAAGAAAGCCTTGCGGGACGAATGTCATATACCATTAGACTCAGTTTCGAAAACTGAGCATTTTCTGTGTGTGTGTATGTGTGTGTGTATGTGGAACGCTTTTGATTGAGCCAACATTTCTCGGAGATGGCTGGACCGATTTTAATGATCTTAGTGTCAAATGAAAGGTCTAGGTGTCCCATTGTTCGCTATTTAGTTTCATGCTGATCGGACTTTTAGTTCAAAAGTTATGTATAAAAATACGAAAAATAATGGACTTCATTATCTCATAGGTCCCTTAACCGATTTGAACAAAATTGATTGCATATGAAAGGGGAGTCTTTCAAAACCTTAACTTCAAGATTTCATGATAAATGGGCTTATGGTTTGAAAGTTACATAAATAAATGTGAAAAAAATGTATTTAAAACTGCTATTTGTTGCATATAAGCATTAATTCAGTAGGAAACATCCTACAATTTATTATCATTTGAAAGTTACTGTTGAGATCTATAAAACGAAACCAAGTTACTGAAAATCGGACAATTGATTCATAAGTTATTCAAACTATAACTCTTCAGCGCCGTATATTAAACCGTTAAAATGTATAAAATCGAAATAAATTAATCAAGGGTCGATTGTATTCAATGTATGTGTTATGTATGTGTATGTATGTATGCATGCGTGTATGTGTGTATGTATGTATATATGTACTGTTCGGACGAAAACACTGCGTGGACCAGCGCAGAACTGGATCGACGAATTCAAGCCACTAGGGCCACCGATTAATCGCCAATTACGGGCCCTATTCTGTAAGTCACGTCGAGTGTCACTTTGCTCGACTAGTCGACTTTTGGTATTATGTAAGTCACATGCGACCCGATTTTGTCGAGTAACTCGACTGAGTCCACCGCCAAAAAGCTAGTGACTAAACGGTTAGCAAGTAACGCTTGAGCTAGCTTTGTTTTGGTCCTGCATTGAGCCGCTATGCTGCCCGTTCTTCTTGCACTCGACACTCGACAGTGACTGAGTCGAGCCGAGTTGCTCGGCGTGACTTACAGAATAGGGCCCTACAATTGTCATTGCCAACCTCGGCTTATTAAACAATCGCTGGCTCAGAGGCAGGAGCCTTTGGTAGCGGTAGCGACCAGACAGTACTCAATTTGGCGCCAAGTAGGAAAGATCATTAAATCGGCGACACGGTCGCATAACCATCAATTTTATATTTCTAACAAGTTAAAATTAATTAGGATTAAATATATGTTCGTTAAAGTAAAAAGGGTACAGCGTTAATACAGTTAAATAAATAGGTAGTGGTTAGTGAAAACAAATAAGAGTTCGATATTTTGTCATCGAGAAATTGCACTGCGCGACGTTCGGGGTCAGCTGTATTTGAGCTGGTTTTCTGCCCCGGTTGGAGGTGCCGTCTTGCTGGTTTTCTGCCCCCATCCGAGCCATCGACATCTGGTCCTTCGAGCCGGATGAACGTCGACCAAGTCCGTTCACCCGGCTGCCAATAAAACGTATAGTGGAGAGAACTCGACAGGACACCTCGATCAGGACGCTACCCTTTCGCCATTTTGGACGCGGCTCTATTGAATTATATTCAAGGCACAATTCAATAGAAATCAGGTTAGTAACATTTCAAAAGTTACACCGCTTGTGGTCATTCTACCTAGTCTTTCCATTGCACGCCAACGATCGACGGACACCCGCTTCATCATTTCACCAACGTCATCCCGAGGGGATTCTACTATTCTACTATTCGCCAAGGGCGACAGCATCGCCGAATCAACGAAGCGCATCGTGTTCCAGTCAGCAAAATCAGGATTAAATTTATACAAGGCAAAACCATTGCCTGTAGAAGATCCCGCTATCATGTCCGGACTGGAGCGTAAATTACGCAACCTCAAAACTCGTTGTCGCAGCATCGCAGCATCGTTCTCGCTAATCCGAAAATTCGTCACTGAGTTCAACGCAGAAAGAGATCTACCCGAGATACCGGTTCGGTTAGAAGCAGTAATTTCCTTATGGACAGAATTCTTCACCGTGCAGGCCGAGTTAGAAACCACAGACGAATCACCCGACGCGCTCGAGTTGTACCAAAAGGAGAGAGCAGAATTTGAATCGGCCTTCTACAAGGTGAAAGGGTTTTTGCTACAACATTCTTCCGCTACTGCAACTCCCCAGCCACCCTCTGTGGCAGCCCCGAGTAATCAAACAAGCCGTGTCAGGCTTCCTGATGTAAAACTGCCCATCTTCGATGGAAATTTCGAAAATTGGCTCAATTTCCATGATTTGTTTGTTTCACTGGTACATTCATCGACTGATCTGTCGAGCCTACAAAAATTCTATTACCTTCGGTCGTCACTAGGAGGAGACGCATTGAATCTCATTCAGACGATTCCGATAAGTTCCACAAACTATCCAGTCGCTTGGAATTTGCTAATTGAGCATTTCCAAAATCCCACTGTTTTGAAACGAAATTATGTACAGGCGTTGTTCGATTTTCCCACTCTTCGTCGTGAGTCTGCTAGCGACTTACATTCTTTGGTCGAGAAGTTTGAAGCCAATGTGAAGGTTTTGAAGCAGCTGGGATAGCAAACCGAGTATTGGGATCTACTTTTAGTACATTTCCTCTCCAGCCGTTTAGATTCCGTAATCCAAAGAGATTGGGAAGAGCATTCAGCATCACAAAGAGCCGTACGTTTTCGAGATCTCACGGAGTTCATCCAACGTAGGGTCAACGTGCTTCAACAAATAGCAAACAAGCCGTCCGACGGACAGCCACAGCCGCAAGCGCAACCCAAACGGTCGTTCCAGCCTCGATTGGGTACACACGGAGCATTTAATGAATATCGGCCACGGAAGTGCATCGCCTGCCCTGACAGTCACACAATTTATCAATGCGGGACATTTGCTCGTCTGCTAGTATCAGAGAAGGAGAAAATCATCAAAAGAAATCAGCTGTGTCGCAATTGTTTTCGTAAGGGACATTTTGCACGAGAATGCACATCGGAGAATTATTGCAAAAAATGTGGGTCTAAACATCATACGTTGCTGTGCACGCAAGGCAATCCAACATCTCAACACTCATCTCACGCGACTGCAGCCGACCTTCGTTCTATTGCCCCACCACCACCGACCAATGCACACGCGAGTCAGCGAACACTATCAAACCCACCTGCGACACATTCAGGACTAACCAGTTGTAATTCACAAATGCCTAGCCGGACTAAGGTTATACTAGCTACAGCGGTAATCATTATTATCGATGACGTCAGAAGGGAACACCATGTTCGTGCATTGTTAGACTCTGGTAGCGAATGCTGTTTCGCAACCACGAGAATATCGCAACTGATGAACGTAAAACAAACGCGAGTCGATCTACCCATCGCTGGAATAGGGAGATCTTCAGCTCGTGTAAAATATCAATTTCACGCAGTCATCAAATCGAGAACGTCGGATTTTTACACTAGTGCAGAAGTACTTATACTGCCTAAGGTTACTATTGATCTTCCATCACTTAATTTAGAGACCAGTACATGGAAAATTCCAAATGGTATCACATTAGCCGATCCAGCCTTCGACAAATCAAGCACTATTGATGTTGTACTAGGAGCGGAGATCTTTTTTGACATATTTGCTACTCCTGGACGGATTTCCCTCGGTGAATCATTTCCATGTTTAATCAACTCTGAATTCGGTTGGGTGGTCTCCGGCAAAACGAGCAGCAACTTTGTATCTTATCCTGTTGTCTGCAATATAGCTACCGTTGACACTTTAGAGAAACAGATTGAGCGATTCTGGATGATAGAGGATGAACAAAATGCGACAAATTATTCCCCCGATGAAACCTATTGTGAGGAATTCTTTCGTCGAACTGTGAAACGTGATCCAGAGGGACGGTATATAGTGCTTCTTCCCTTTAAAGAGAACCTAATCCATAGTCTGGGAGATAATAACAAAACTGCTCTGCATCGTTTTCAGCTTCTGGAGAGACGATTAACTCGCAATCCAACTCTTCGCACGCAATACGTGGATTTCATGAGTGAATATCATCGACTGGGCCATATGTAACCGGTAACGAAGAACACAAACGAAAAGGTGCCGTCTTATTATATGCCACACCATCCAGTCGTTCGTGAAAGTAGTACTACAACGAAGGTTCGGGTTGTATATGACGCATCCTGTGAAACTAACACGGGACCTTCTCTTAACGACTGTTTGCTCGTTGGACCGATAGTGCAGGAGGAGCTACGGTCAATAATTATGCGAGCACGAACTCATGCCATCATGTTGATCGCAGACGTTGAAAAGATGTATCGCCAGATACTAATACATCCAGATGACACTCAGTTTCAGCGAGTGTTCTGGCGTTCATCTATTGCTCAACCAATCACGGCATTTGAGCTGAAGACAGTCACTTACGGGACCGCATCGGCACCCTTTTTAGCAACACGAGTATTAAAGCAACTTGCGACTGACGAGGCAGGACGGTTTCCGATAGCAGCAAAGGTCGTTGAAACATATTTTTATGTAGACGATTTATTCTCAGGAGCAGCGACAGTTGCAGAGGCAATTGAACTGCAAAAACAGTTGGATTTAATGTTAGCAGCAGGAGGCATGCAGCTAAGAAAATGGGCAACAAATAATCAAACGGCAATCATGAATGTTGTTCCAGAAAATCGTGCATTGCAATCGGACGTAAACTTCGATCGAGATCAAACCATAAAAACTCTTGGTCTACATTGGGAGCCAATGACTGACCAGCTGAAATATCAAATCCACCTCAAATTGACTCCAAATACCAAGTTGACGAAACGGTGTGTATTATCCAATATAGCCCAAATTTTTGACCCTTTAGGATTGGTTGGGCCAGTTGTGATGACTGCTAAAGCCTTTATGCAGACATTGTGGACACTCGTGGATGAAAACGGTACAGTTTGGGACTGGGACCGTGAATTACCGACACATTTGCACGAATCGTGGATGATGTATCATTCAGAGCTTTCACTTCTCAATATGCGTCGTATAGATCGTTTCGTTCTGTTACCAAAGGCGGTGGAAATAGAACTGCATCTGTTTTCCGATGCCTCGGAAATAGCATACGGTAGTTGCGCCTATTTGAGGTCGACCGATGCTAATGGCCATGTAAAGGTTTTACTTCTAACTTCGCGATCAAGAGTGGCTCCACTTAAAAAGCAATCAATTCCCCGGCTGGAGCTTTGCGGTGCTGCACTTTCAGCGGAGCTGTTTCAAAAAATAAGAACATCACTTAGATTGCCTGCGGTAGCATTCCTGTGGACAGATTCTACGATAGTACTCAGTTGGTGGACAACGTTTGTCGGAAATAAGGTATCAAAAATACAGCACGCGACGCAGCATTGCACTTGGAATCACATCTCAGGGCATGAAAATCCAGCTGACATCCTTTCAAGAGGCTGCTCAGCATCAGACCTTCTCGACGCTGAACTGTGGTGGCATGGCCCCTCATGGTTGAAACAAAGGATAATTGGCCAACCCAGCAAGCAGACAATGAGATGCTATTCGACACTGATTTAGAACGACGTAAAACAAAGTTAACAGCAGCAAATGCTTCCCCAGTAGCGCCTTCATTTATAGACACACGTTGTCAAAGATTTTCAAGTTATCAGCGACTAGTCCGAGTAACCGCTTATGTGTTGCGCTTCTATAACAATCTTGTGCTTAAAAGGGCAAAAGAAAACTTGATACTAAATTGGCTGACCACGGACGAACCTAGCAAGTCAGAATATGTACTAATTCGGCTAGTGCAGCAGCAATGTTTTTCTGACGATTGGAAACGGCTACTAAAAGGACAGCTCGTATCCAATGGCTCCCGGTTGCGGTGGTTTCATCCCATGCTCTCCCCGAAAGACATGATAATTCGAATCGGCGGTCGCTTGGGACACTCTGTTCAATCTGAGGATTTTAAACATCAAATTTTGCTTCCTAATTCTCACGCACTAACCAAGTTGCTGTATGATTCCTATCATCTTCGACTGCTGCACGCCGCGCCTCAGCTATTAATTAATGTAGTTCGATTACGCTACTGGGTGCTAGGTGGCCGAAGTTTAGCGAAGCAGGTCGTGCGTCAGTGTGTCACTTGTGTACGTGCTCGACCAAAACGGATACAACAATTCATGGCTGAACTCCCTGCAGCACAGGTAACAGCATCACGCCCATTCTCAGTAACTGGTATAGACTTTTGAGGACCTGTTCAGCTTCAACCTCGTCATCGACGGGATGCTCCACAAAAATCCTATGTTGCTGTATTCGTATGTTTTGTGACGAAGGCGGTTCACTTGGAGCTCGTCATGGATTTAAGCACCGCTAAGTTCATGCAAGCATTTCGACGATTTGTATCGCGACGAGGACTGTGCTCTGATGTCTATACTGACAATGGCCGCAATTTCCTAGGCGCAGCTAATGAACTCCGACGGTTTAGTCAAAGCAGTGAATACAAGGATAAACTGTCCAGAGAATGCAACGACAACGGAATCAGATGGCATTTCAATCCGCCAAAGGAGTTTGTGGGAAGCCGCTATAAACTCGGCACAAAAGCATGTAATTCGTGTGCTCAGGGGGCACACTTTAGCTTTCGATGAAATGGAAACTCTACTAATCCAAGTCGAATGTTGTCTTAATTCGCGGCCGTTAACGCCGCTTAGTGAAGATCCTTCTGACCTGGAACCGTTGACGCCGGGTCATTTTCTCGTGGGTTCGTCTTTGAAATCAGTTCCGGAAACTTGTTATGACACGACCCCATATAACAGGCTGACACGATGGAAGCAAACACAAAAGGCTAGGCAAGATATATGGCAAAGGTGGCAACAAGAGTATTTGGTAACCTTACAACCAAGGGCCAAATGGTGCAATCCACCCGTTAAAATTGAGAAAAATCGTTTAGTCGTCATGATGGAAGAAGGCTCGCCACCGGCACGATGGCCGACTGGTAGAATCCTAGAATGTCACCCAGGCTCCGACGGCGTCGTTCGAGTCGTAACTTTACAAACTGCGAGAGGTCAACTCACTCGTCCAGTGGCTAAACTTTGCTTGCTGCCGATTGCAACGTCCAGCAACGAAGATTCGGCGTGAAAAAGCGCATATACATCATCGAACTACGGGTTCCTCAACGGTCAACCAACGTTCGCGTACTGGTTTCTGAGATGCAGATCAACCTAGGACTACAAATTTAAATACAAGGCTCTACTTTCGTAGGGTCCAGGTAAGGACCTGTCCAATAAATTTATTATTCCATTCGGATCTACCGGGTCTTACTTTACATGTATTCATCGACAATGCGAGGTCAATCAACTTTACGGGAGGTCGATACAATCGACAAGGCTTTAAGAATCGGAGATCAACTTTAATGTAATCATCGTGCAGAAATTGCCATTTCTGGGAGGTGGAGGATGTTCGGACGAAAACACTGCGTGGACCAGCGCAGAACTGGATCAACGAATTCAAGCCACTAGGGCCACCGATTAAACGCCAATTACAATTGTCATTGCCAACCTCGGCTTATTAAATAATCGCTGGCTCAGAGGCAGGAGCCTTTGGTAGCGGTAGCGACCAGACAGTACTCAATTTGGCGCCAAGTAGGAAAGATCATTAAATCGGCGACACGGTCGCATAACCATCAATTTTATATTTCTAACAAGTTAAAATTAATTAGGATTAAATATATGTTCGTTAAAGTAAAAAGGGTACAGCGTTAATACAGTTAAATAAATAGGTAGTGGTTAGTGAAAACAAATAAGAGTTCGATATTTTGTCATCGAGAAATTGCACTACGCGACGTTCGGGGTCAGCTGTATTTGAGCTGGTTTTCTGCCCCGGTTGGAGGTGCCGTCTTGCTGGTTTTCTGCCCCCATCCGAGCTATCGACATGTACGTATGTATGTATGTATGTATGTATGTATGTATGTATGTATGTGTGTATGTATGTATGTATGTATGTATGTATGTATGTGTGTATGTACGTATGTATGTATGTATGTGTATGTATGTATGTATGTATGTATGTATGTATGTATGTATGTATGTATGCATGTATGTTGTAACGTTGTGCCGAAAAAAATAAGTTTTTTTTGTTTGATAATTAAGTTATTTAAAATATGAGATCGATAGTATTTAGCTATAAACCTAACGGTTCATGTCTTGGCTGAGCATGAGAATGCCACCCAAATGGTTTGAGTCCCGGCTACTCCTAGAGGCGGAAAATATATTCCTATGAGTACTAAAAAATACGTTAAAATCTCGCGATTTAGATCTGTAGATTTAAGTAGCCATATTTAAATTAAAACCCGAAATTCAATTGAGAACAATTGAACGGAAAGTCGTTTAAAAGAAAGGGAGCGAGATGGAAGCGGACATTTTCGCAACGGATCTAACTGCGTAGAAACGTTTAAGTTCAATTTTATAGTGAATAGATTCAAAGGAATCGAGCTAGTGCTATTCAAATTATTTTAAAAGTTTGGTGGTGCGTAAGCAGAATTTCGACTGGCGTCCGTATTCTTAATACGGTTTATAGCACAATAAGCGCTCGTCCAACGGGCGTTTTATTCTGGGTTTCTACGTTCGGCCATTTCTTCGTTTGAGTTCGTGTGCTAATAAAAGGTCCGCCCTGAGGGGTAGCCAAACGGAGGCGTTGGTAAGTTCGCTCAATCCGTTGCGAAATTTTCACGGTGGTCGTCAATTGCCGCTCGTGGTTTCCGACCCGACCTGACGGGTATGAAATGGAGAGAGTTACCTGGAAGGAGCGTCAAACATAGCTCTGGCTCTCTCAAGCTCCCACCTGGCGCCTCCACGCAGATCTAAGTCAAATGATGACGGTCGATGGCCTTACACGGAAATGCTTCACGTACTTACTGAAGCAGCTAAGCTAGGAGGTGCGAACTAGAGCGCCTGTTCTCCAGGTGAGGGGCGGCTCACACAGCGTCTGTCTCCTAACGGGCGGCTGAATATGAAATGCTGTATCCCGCAAGCTATACCTAAGATGGCAGACCCATCAGCGGGATGTAGGTATCGCGACCCCGGTGAGGTAGTATACCGAAAACTTAATTACCACGAACAACGAACAAAGAAATTCAGGACGGAACAATCGGTATAGGACACGGTTTCCGACCCAACCATTTACGTTACAACCTTTCGTGGGTCGAAGTCCGAGAGTCGGTCCTCGTTTCGTGCGTTGCCAATTGCGCACCGAGGTATCGAGTCCGAAGCAAGGGTTCATTTCATTCGCGGCGGTCGGCAGCGGAATCTTAGTACGCGAGGGCCGTCAGCGAGTACGTTCAGCCCTTGCGGAAGACTGTCCGGGAATCACGCGACAATTGCGTCGTCGTGAACACTCTCGTTGATACAAGTCGATAGCTATCTGTCCAACCACGCCACCCTCCGCAACTTTAGTTCGACCATTTAGCACACGAACAGACCACACGCCCACCGTCTCGAGCAGCGCCGACTGGCAACGTCAAACGCCACTGAAGGTTCGGTGGTCTACCAGGATCACACCAGGCCGCCGTCGTCGACTACTACAAAACCCTGCGCGCAGGTAGGTGGAAACCCTCCCTGAATAGTGTTGCCTGTACAAGAGTAATGTGCAATTCGAACGAACAATAAAGCTAGGTTAAAGTTAACTTGAGTTGAAAGTTGTGCACACGAAAATTTGTCTTTTGCTGGTATACCGCCATAATTCCGTTTAGCGGCCATACGAACTATAAATCGCATTCGATAAGTTAACTCTAAACGATAGAATAAACTCACACACCGAAGCTACGTTTTTTAAATTCAAATATCGGTAAATCCCCTTTGTGCGTTTCCGTTCAGAAAGTCGTCCGTTGAGTCTGCAGTTGAGCCGTGCGAGTCGTCCCTGGAGAGTTCTCAAAATAATAGTCGGGCAAACACACGACCGGTGGTCTCCCCTATTCGGGAATGGCGCAAAAGCCACCGAGTTAACCATAAAACTTTCTCCCGATCTCGTCACGGTTACATTGGCGCCCAACGTAAAAGAAATTTTAGACAAAATTGTCAAGTTTGATTAGAGTTCAATTATAAGCCATATTGCAAAGTGTACAGCCATTTTGATTTTGATAGTTTTTGGAATAACTTGTAAAAATACTACTTTAGTGCACAACGTTAAATCACCAAGCAGTTAAGAATTTCTCGTTTTGAACAAAGTTGTTTTGGGCATAAATTGCGTAGAAGTACGCCCAGCTCGAATCATTTTTTTTTCTTGTTTCACTTGCGTTTACGCATTGCAACATTAACAAATTTTTTAGTATTTATCTTAGTTAATAAGAATATTTTTCAAGTTTTTAGTAGAAAATAAGGAAGGTGAAGGTTAAAATTTCGGGTTTTTTTCTTAGATTTCATTATAGTTTCTTTAGTTATCACCATTAAAATTATATTTAGGTGAAGGGTTAAGTTTTGATATTTTCATTTGGGTTTATTATTACCAGGAAGAAATAACTTCCCAATTTCAATTAAATTTGTTTCCTTTTAATTATAAAAATTATATTTCTTAAAAATGGCAGAGAGAAATACTTTGCCCACCGTGGACCACCTCAGAGACTACGAAATCGAGTTTGAGTTGCGTCTACGGAATGAAAACGTGGATTCGAGGGAAACCTTGGCCGTTTGTTCAGAGATAGCAAACGACCTGAATATTTTCCTAAGCATGGAATTATGGAAGAAGAAAAACTCATAAGTTCGAACGTTAATGAGATCATTGCCGGGCTGGAAAAAAGTTTTAATCGGGCATTGGTGTCGAGGCTACGACACTATATGATCCGCACTATTACCGCAATCGCGAAGGATGATGAACAGAAGAAAATTAAAGATGGATTATTGGAACGTATAGGGGAAGCGATACAGAGATATGACAATGAGTTAGTTGGTGAAGCGACAGGGGGCACACTAGATGGGCAGGATAAAAATGAGAATGTTAAGTCTGATACGGAAGAACAATCAGACTTAAAAACTACAGCACCAAAAAAGCCTTCCTGGAGAAAAATAGATACTGAGCAAGCAGACTCCAGAAACGAGTAAAATATTAGTCAGAGAAGAACAGATCCCAGAGGGGCATACAGTAAAAATGATCGCTATGAGGTTAGTGAAGAACAAAGCAGGCAGAGGAAACAGAGAAGAGAGGAAACTAATAGAAGAGACGATAGAGCATTAACAACACGTGGGAATAGGCATCGCGAGCATGAAATAAATGAAAGATCAAGTGGTCTTGAGTATCGAACCAGGGAAAGGACTCTAGAAAGGGATGTCGAAAGCAACTCAAGCGGTCGACAAAGACAACCAACAAGAGCTAGAGATTACAGCTTAGGCAGTGAATACGATTCAGAAGACAGTAGAGACGATACGGAATTTCGGAACTGACAGATTGAAGAGTCCCGTGGCAGAAGGCATAGAGGATATTCACCAACGTCGGATAGTAGCACTAGTAGAGAAAGAGGACATTATAGGAGATCTAGAGTTGAAAATTGGGATCTAAACTTTTCTGGAGACAGCAGATTAATCCAAGTAGAAGATTTTTTGTATCGTATCAAAAAGCTGGCTCGGCATGAGAGGGTACTAGAGCGAGAGCTTCTAAGGAATATTCACCACCGCCTGAAAGGGGAGGCTTACGATTGGTGGTTTACTCGAGAATATAGATTCACAAGATGGGGGAAATTTGAGGACGAAATTCGGTTCAGATACGGAAATCCAAATAGAGATAGGGGCATTAGATCACAGAAAAGAGACCTTAAGCAAAAAAGAGGGGAAACCTTTGTAGCTTATGTTACGGAAATCGAAAAAATGAACCAATGTTTATAGCGACCGTTTTCTCACGAAACACTGTTCGAATTAATTTGGGGAAACATGCGCCCACACTACCGATCAAAATTATCAATAGTGGATGTAAGAGATTTAGAGCATTTGATAAAGTTAAACCATAGGATTGGTGCTAACGATCCAGGATTTTATAGGCCAATAACAAATAACAGAAACGAGATACATCATATCGAGTATTCAGAGCACGAAGAGGTTAAAATCTCGATGCTCCAGAAAAAACAGCAAGATGTTAGCCTCAAAGGCAACAAAATCAGCAAGCGACAGTACATCCACCAACCTGCTGGAATTGTCAGAAACCAGGACACATCTGGCGAGATTGTAAAGCTCCGAAACTGGTTTTCTGCTATGCATGCGGAAAATTAGGGAGGACCACCCGAACCTGTGAAAATAAACACTCGTTCGTCGGTCAAAGTCGTTCACAAATCTCAAGACAATCAACAAACTAAAAGCGAGATGTTTGCAAGGGAATACAACCATCTCGCCAATGGAGATTATTCCCACTGATGCAAAACCTTCCCCATTGATCTTTGAAATAAGAGTTAATCCCACAGCTTGTCCTCATATTAAGGTAAATATACTGGGTACCGAAACAGTAGCATTACTAGATTCGGGAGCAGGAGTTAGTGTAATCGGATCTTTAGAAATAATTGAAAAACATGGACTACTTACTTACTTTAGTGGCAACGGTCCGTTACCGATCCTGCGCCGAACGAATTATAGTCCTCCAGTACCGTCGGTCCTGGGCTGCCGTTCTCCAATCCCCACGAACACCAGCTGAACGTGCATCGTCTTCGACAGCACACACCCACCGGGTGCGGGGTCTGCCTCGGAGTCTACGGCCTCTTCCTGGTTCTCTGCTGAAAATAGTTTTGGCTACTCTTTCATCGGGCATTCTGGCCACGTGTCCAGCCCACCGCAGCCTGCCACATTGCACTACCGTCACTATATCAGCATATTTGTATACTTGGTACAGCTCGTGATTCATGCGTCTGCGCCACACTCCATTTTCCATTTTGCCACCAAGTATAGATCGCAGAATTTTACGCTCAAAAACCCCAAGCACTCGCCGATCAGCTTCCTTTAGCGTCCATGATTCGTGTCCGTAAAGGGCCACCGGGAGGATTAGTGTTCTGTAGAGCGCCAGTTTTGTGCGAATTTGCAAACTACGGGACTTCAGCTGGCTACGTAATCCGTAGAAAGCCCGATTCGCGGCTGCAACTCGTCGTTTCACTTCGCGGCTTACATCGTTGTCACATGTCACGAGTGTACCAAGGTATATAAATTCCTCCACTACTTCATATCGTTCCCCATCTAACTCCACCTCGGCACCAACACCACTTGAGCTCCCACGTTCCCTACCAGCAACCATGTACTTCGTTTTGGCGGTATTAATGGTAAGTCCCAATCTCGCAGCTTCCCTTTTAAAGGGCCTAAAGGCCTCTTCTACTGCTCTACGGTTGATTCCGATGATATCGACGTCATCCGCAAAACCAAGAAGCATGTGAGATTTCGTGATGATAGTTCCATTCCTTTCCACGTTTGCTCTTCGTAATGCACCTTCCAAGGCAATGTTAAATAGCAGGTTAGAGAGTGCGTCCCCTTGCTTCAGTCCATCCAACGTCACGAAAGCAGCTGAGGTCTCGCCCGCTATTCTAACGCATGATTTGGATCCATCCAGCGTCGCACGAATCAGCGTAACTAGTTTCGTCGGAAAACCATGTTCCAGCATTATCTGCCACAGCTCATTTCGTTTAACTGAATCGTACGCCGCTTTAAAGTCCACAAACAGATGGTGTGTCTGCAAGTTGTACTCCCGGAACTTGTCTAGCAACTGGCGCAGGGTAAACATCTGATCCGTCGTGGAGCGACCCTCACGAAAACCAGCTTGGTACTCGCCGACGAAGGACTCCGCTAACGGTCTCAGTCTGCAGAACAGGATACGGGAAAGCACCTTGTAGGCAGAATTGAGCAATGTAATTCCTCGATAGTTTTTACACTCCATTCGATGTCCCTTTTTGAAAATTGGGCAAATGAGGCCATCCAACCACTCCTCCGGCATTTGTTCTTCCTCCCAGATCCTGACAATGATCCGGTGGATTGCTTCGTACAGCCGCTCGCTCCCCGCTTTTAGAAGTTCAGCCGGGATACCGTCCTTCCCAGCAGCCTTACCGTTTTTCAACTCACTAATTGCCTTCTTAACCTCCTCCTGTGTTGGTGGCTCCACAGCTTGACCATCGCTTACAATTTCTATCCTGTCCCTGCTGATCTCCTCATTTACCTCTCCATTCAATAGTGTCTGGAAGTGCTCCTTCCACCTGGCTGCTACCGCCGTTTTGTCGGTAAGCAGGTTGCCAGCACTATCATTGCACATCACAGGCATGGCAAAATTCCTGCTTCTCACCGTTTTATAGAAACTCCGTGTGTCGTTGCTGGCGTATCGCTCCTCTGCGCCGGCACTGGACATGGACTAAGAGTAATGAAATCAACAGTTAGAATATGTACAGCAGATGATACTGGGTATACCTGTTTGGGTTACGTGAATGATCCATATAGTCTAGGAAATGAAACCAGAGTAGTTCCAACTCTCATAGTACCACAGATTAAGAAACCTCTGATTTTAGAAATGGATTTCTGGAAAGCATTCCAGATCAGGCCAGTAATTTGGCATGAAAATCAAATTCAAGAATTGGATCTAACTTGGACTTCAAATATGAATAATGAATTGTTGATCAATGTTTTGGAAATTGAAGAGGAACCTAGAACGAACAAGAATGATTGCGTTAAATTACCCATTCTTGAATCTGGAAAGTGTGAAGATAATAATAAAATTTATGTTGAAGCTCACCCGGAAGAAGATGAGTCCTTAGATATACCGACTTTAGATTTACCTACCAACCCAGAGCAATCGATAGAACAAATAGAAACGGAACATGTATTGACTGGTAAGGAATCTGAAATGTTAAAAAAGGTCCTTCAGAATTTTGATTGTACTAGTGAACAGAACCTAGGCAAGACAACTCTAATTGAACATGAGATTGAACTTGTCGAAGGAACGAAAATGAGAGATCTGGCAATGTACCGATACTCTCCAAAAATTTGGGAAAAGATCGAAGGAGAACTAGAACGCTGGAAAACATTGGACGTAATAGAAGAATGCACTACGGAATTTGCCAGTCCACTGGTACCGGTCAGAAAATCTAATGGGAAGATCGGAGTATGCCTAGATTCCCGACGAATTAACTCAGTAACGAAAAAGGACGCGTATCCAATGCGTAACATGTCAGAGATCTTCCACAGACTTCAGAAAGCAAAATATTTCAGTATAATAGATCTAAAAGATGCATATTTCCAAATACCCCTCGAAGAAAACTCCCGCAACTACACGGCATTCAGAACGCCTAAAGGCCTGTGCAGATTTAAAGTGGTCCCTTTCGGACTTAAAAACGCACCATTTACTATGAACAGATTAATGAACCGCGCCATCGGATTCGATCTAGAACCTTTCGTATTTATATACCTGGACGATATAGTTATCGCCACAGAAAGTTTGGACCATCATTTCAAATTGCTTGAGGAAGTGTCCAAACGATTAAAGGTTGCTGGGCTAACCATATCAGTTGAAAAAAGCCGGTTTTGTCGGAAACAGGTACGATATCTTGGGTACCTGTTAACCGAAAATGGGTTGTCGATCGACAGTGCCAAACTAGAACCGATCCTGAATTACCCCAGACCAAAAACCATACGAGAAGTGAGGAGATTAATGGGACTGATGGGTTTTTATCAGAAATTCATTAATCATTATAGCCACCTAACAGCTCCGATTACCGATTTATTAAAAAAATCTAAACGATTTAAGTGGACCGAAGAGGCAGAACAGGCCCTTAACGACTTGAAGTCAGTCCTAACCTCCGCACCTGTTCTAGCAAACCCAGATTACTCTCGTGAATTTATAATTGAAACAGATGCTTCTCAAGTGGCTGTTGGAGCCGCTCTATTACAAGAAACCGATGAAGGGAAACGAATTATTGGGTATTTCAGTAAGAAACTATCAACGGCTCAGAGAAAATACTCGGCCACAGAAAAAGAATGTCTTGGGGTGCTACTGGCAGTAGAAAACTTTAGACACTACATTGAAGGAACCCCCTTCACGGTAATAACCGACGCCAAAAGCATCACGTGGCTATTCTCAATTTCAGCTGCAAATGCCAATTCTCGTTTACTACGTTGGGCATTAAAATTGCAATCTTATGATTTCAAAATACAGTACCGCAAAGGGCACGATAATGTATTAGCTGATTGTTTATCATGCATACAAGCACTTCAGGTTAAAGATCCGGACTATGAACAGCTCATAAATAAAATTCTCCAGAATCCACAGCAATTTGACTCGTTTGTGGTATCGAATAACAAAATTTTTAAACATGTAACTGGAAAAACCAGATTCGCTGATAAAAGGTTTGAATGGAAGTATTATCCGCCAATGGCGGAACGAGATAATTTAATCCATATAACGCATGACCCAGCGCATTTAGGGTTCGACAAGACTTTATGTAAGCTCAAGGAAAAATATTTCTGGCCCAATATGGCAACAGAAACCAAAACGTTTTGCCAAAATTGTTTGACATGCAAAAAAGCAAAGGCATTGAACATAAATCCAACCCCACCGATGGGGTCACAAAAGAAATTCTGTGACCATCCTTGGCAATTCATAACATTAGACTATGTTGGACCCTTCCCAGTTTCAAGTAAAGGTAGATACACCTGTCTTTTGGTCATTACTGACGTATTTACAAAATTCGTCCTACTTCAGCCTTTCCGTCAGGCAACTGCTTCATCACTAGTGCAATATCTTGAACAAAACGTATTTCTTCTTTTCGGTGTACCGGAAATGGTGTTATCCGATAATGGCCCCCAATTCACTTCGAAAGATTTTGCAAGCTTACTGCAAAAATATGGAGCAAAACATTGGTTGACCCCTTCCTACCACCCTCAGGTAAATAATACAGAAAGAGTAAACAGGGTCATTACTACCGCTGTTCGAGCAACGCTCAAAGGAAATCATAAAGCTTGGCCTGACAATTTACAACAAATTGCAAATGCAATTCGCAATTCAATCCATGAGTCAACTAAATATACTCCATTTTACCTAACATTCGGTCGTAATATTATAAATAATGGAAAAGAGTCATGCGCGACATTAACACTGCAGGTTATCAACCCTTTGATAATCAAGTTAAAGAAAAACTGTATGAAGAAGTGCGCAAAAACTTAGCAGAGGCATATCAAAAACAGTCAAAGTATTATAACCTAAGATCTAACAAAAATGCACCTACTTATGCAACGGGAGAAAAAGTTCTCAAAAAGCACACGGTACTTTCAGACAAGTCCAAAGATTACTGTGCTAAACTTGGTCCAAAATTTACCGAAGCAATAGTAACAAAAGTCCTAGGAGATAGTTATGAACTAGCTGATCCTAACGGTAACTATCTAGGAATTTTTCATGCAAACTTTCTAAAGAAATTTTAATTTAAATAGCTGAGAGCATTATTTGTGTAAAGTATTTCTTTTTCAAGCTATGAACCTCTTCGGAGTGACCAATTAATTAAAAATACCGACCGGGTTAAATTTATGAATTACGAAACCTCCACGGAGTGTCCCAAAAAAAATTAATAAATTTTGTATCCCAAAGCTATGAAACTCTTCGGAGTAACAAAAAGTTTTAATAAAATATCCCCAGGATTATAATTGAAAAACCATGATACGTCAATGAACGCAAACACCCATGAAGGGCGAATCAACAAGCAAAGGAAAGGGCGAGATAGACCAACTAGGGTCTTAGCCAACCAAACACATAGAAACAGTCAGCGTCTTAGCCAAACCAAAACACACAAAACCAACCAATGTCTTAGCCATCCAAAACAAACAAAACCAATCAGCGTCTTAGCCAACCACAACCCAATCAGCCCTTAGCCAACTCTCCATATGGCCATATGGGCTCTGAAAGACATGAGATGATCGCCAATCGCTATTTTATCGAATGCTGATGTTTTTTGATATGCGACACGACATGCTTTACTGATGCTGAAATGCCCCGTTACGGGAACCGGTTCCGGATTTATAGCGTCCCCCCGGATCCGGATGGCACGCACCATGGCTCATAACTGCGGCAAAGTAACTGATATGTCCACAGTCGATGATATGTTTTCAAAAATCAACAGATTTCAAACAAATTTTAGATATTTGGCAACTTTATCTAAAAAAGCCATATCTCGGTCCCCCAAGGAACTCCGGAATAACTCCGGGACCATATGGCATATGGCCATTATCTATAGATATTATGAAAATAGAAAATATTTTCGGCAAAATTCCCGAATTTGGTGAAAAAATATTGAAAAATAAAGAAGTTATGGCCATTTTAGTGAATTCTGCAGCGCTAAAAATGATGTAGACCTTAGAGGGGTTAATGTTAATAGAAGACCATTGATACAAAGGTCTGTAAATATTTAAAATTTTCTTCTCAAAATACTTTTTTTAGAACATTATCATTAATCTAAACAGTAAATTTCAAAAAAGGAAACAACAACAGAACTGTTGTTTCCCTCTGTTGGAAGCTATGAATAAACTCTTACCGCATATAAGAGTGACCAGTAGAAAATAAAACACACCTCGAGTATACTCTTTAAGGTGGTCGAAAACCATGCTAGTGTCATATTGAGCGACACTTAGCATGTAAACATAATGACTACAGCGCAGAGATATACTCTACGTTGTAGTGATGGTACAAGAAAAACTTGGGTTAGCGCAAATTTTGTAGATTAGTGGAGAAAAAAGCTTAAATCTAATTTAGTATGATTGTTCAATACATAATTTTGTTGCCTAACCTGAACATAAAATTGGAAAAGCTACTTATATCTATATTAGTACCTAAGCTATGTTAGTAGAGGGGTTAGCTACTCACCTGAGATCCTCTTGTTCCTTCAAATTTAACTTTCAATTATACATGATTTTTCGTTGTTTTTTAGGTTTAGGTTTTAGGGTAGTATATTTTTTCCGTTTCAGAACCTACAAAGATTAGAAAGAAACGAGTATTAATATTTTGTAGAATAAAAAAAAACCTGAAACGAGAAAGAAGAAAATAAAAGAGCATTAATGTTTAGTCGTATAAGAGGGAAAAAGGGCTGAAAAAATAAAATTATTTATGAAAAATAGCTAAAAATAAAAGAGGGCAATTAGTTTTACGTGTCTGAAAGTAAAAAAGGAATTTTCTGTAATGTTTATTTTTTATGGAAAAACCTAAAAATAAAAACAAGGCAAATGAAAAGATTAGTACTAAATATTTTATGGGTAAATCTGAAAATTAAATAAGGTTATTTAAAAATATAGCATTAATATTTAATGGGTAAATCTGAAAATAAGATTAAAAATATAGGCAGTAAATTTTTATGGGGAAATCAGATATAGTTTTCTCTAGGATATTTGTAAATATAGGGAAAATCGTGAAACTTTTAAGTAGGAATTGGTGTAGAGAAATGATTTAAGTAGATATTCGAGTCTAAAGGCAATGGCGGTCATGGTCGGCATCCGTACGGTTTTTTTTCTCTCACCTAGCAAGTGCTAGGTCACGGTCACGGTCACCGCCATTACCATTACGAGTTTTGACGTAGGACTACGTCTTACGGCAAGTTTTGAGATAGGGTGTCATTCCAAAACATCGAAAAATGCGAGCGTCACGAAAAATGAAAGGTTTTGAGCGCTAATAGCTCAGCGGTTTTCCAATCGATTTTCAATATTCTTACACCAATTGATTGGAAAATCTTCTAAGAATTGACCCAAATAAAGAAAAGTGTGGATTCTTGATGTTGAACTATTGAAAAATTGAAAATAATGAACCTATGTTTCACCAGAATTCTCGCTTCGTGATTGGTTGTTGGAAATGACGTCATCAAAGTACAAACGCGTTTTCACGCTGAAAATATAGAAAACTATTGATTTTGTTTTTGAAAATGAATTTGAAAAATTTTTGTTTTTGAATTGATTTTGAAAATTTGAATTATTTTCATATTTTTGCCTTCCCTCGTCAGTGCTTCCCTAGCACGGATGACAGAAATATATATGATATAAGCTATGGGTTAAGCTTCCTTATGATTGTATTTAATTTACGCCCTATAGAATCCGATCGAAAATTGTTGAGCTTCAGCTGTTGCTGCTTTCCACGGATAAGGCAACCAAGGCATGCAAATTCACCAAGCGAGGTGTTGGAGCTGGAGCACTCAATGATCGCTGCCGTGATGGAATATCTGGCAACAGGAGTTCTGGAATTGGGAGGACAAATGCTGCTCGCGACAACGAAACGATCAGAATTATCGTCACTTGCAGCTGGCCATCCGCAACAACGAAGAGTTGAACAAATTGCTGTCCCGTGTCACCGCTGCTATGAGAAGTGTCTTTTCAAACATTCAAACTGTTTTGTTGCTGCCCAAGAAGACGGGAAAAGAAGGCTTAAATTTCCGGCATATCACGTTGAAAAACCGTTCTTTTAAGAACGAAATATTTGTTCATGAAGATTTGAGGAATTTTCTCTCACAGATTTAAATTCTATTTAACTTAGATTGATCTGATTATTCGCTTCTTTGCAATAATTTTAACCGATCGCCTTGCGCTGCTGTTCGCTTGTTGCTGGTGGTTCATTTCGTTGCCGTGATGGCATAGTTGGCTGCTGAAGTCCTGGAATTGGCAGGAAATATGCTGCTCGCGACAACAAAACGATCAGAATTATCGTCACTTGCAGCTGGCCATCCGCAACAACGAAGAGTTGAACAAATTGCTGTCCCGTGTCACCGCTGCTATGAGAAGTGTCTTTTCAAACATTCAAACTGTTTTGTTGCTGCCCAAGAAGACGGGAAAAGAAGGCTTAAATTTCCAGCATGTCACGTTGAAAAACCGTTCTTTTAAGAACGAAATATTTGTTCATGAAGATTTGAGGAATTTTCTCTCACAGATTTAAATTCTATTTAACTTAGATTGATCTGATTATTCGCTTCTTTGCAATAATTTTAACCGATCACCTTCGCCCTTCAGACTGAAATTGAAATGCTCGATTTTTTATTACACGTAGATGATAGAATAAAGAACCAAGAAAAATGGGCGTTGCTTGTCGCTTGCTCCTGGTACATAATACGTGGTAAGCCGGCGAACAGCATTATTCAAACGCTAGCTAAGCTAGAGCTAACATCGTTTGCCAGGCAAACGGAAGTCACGTACGACTCGTGCACGTATTCATTGGCGGCTGACCGTGTGATGGAGCTGAAGCACTCATTTCGCTACTGTGATGGACTATCTGGCAACAGGAGTTCTGGAATTGGGAGGACAAATGCTGCTCGCGACAACGAAACGATCAGAATTATCGTCACTTGCAGCTGGCCATCCGCAACAACGAAGAGTTGAACAAATTGCTGTCCCGTGTCACCGCTGCTATGAGAAATGTCTTTTCAAACATTCAAACTGTTTTGTTGCTGCCCAAGAAGACGGGAAAAGAAGGCTTAAATTTCCGGCATATCACGTTGAAAAACCGTTCTTTTAAGAACGAAATATTTGTTCATGAAGATTTGAGGAATTTTCTCTCACAGATTTAAATTCTATTTAACTTAGATTGATCTGATTATTCGCTTCTTTGCAATAATTTTAACCGATCGCCTTGCGCTGCTGTTCGCTTGTTGCTGGTGGTTCATTTCGTTGCCGTGATGGCATAGTTGGCTGCTGAAGTCCTGGAATTGGCAGGAAATATGCTGCTCGCGACAACAAAACGATCAGAATTATCGTCACTTGCAGCTGGCCATCCGCAACAACGAAGAGTTGAACAAATTGCTGTCCCGTGTCACCGCTGCTATGAGAAGTGTCTTTTCAAACATTCAAACTGTTTTGTTGCTGCCCAAGAAGACGGGAAAAGAAGGCTTAAATTTCCAGCATGTCACGTTGAAAAACCGTTCTTTTAAGAACGAAATATTTGTTCATGAAGATTTGAGGAATTTTCTCTCACAGATTTAAATTCTATTTAACTTAGATTGATCTGATTATTCGCTTCTTTGCAATAATTTTAACCGATCACCTTCGCCCTTCAGACTGAAATTGAAATGCTCGATTTTTTATTACACGTAGATGATAGAATAAAGAACCAAGAAAAATGGGCGTTGCTTGTCGCTTGCTCCTGGTACATAATACGTGGTAAGCCGGCGAACAGCATTATTCAAACGCTAGCTAAGCTAGAGCTAACATCGTTTGCCAGGCAAACGGAAGTCACGTACGACTCGTGCACGTATTCATTGGCGGCTGACCGTGTGATGGAGCTGAAGCACTCATTTCGCTACTGTGATGGACTATCTGGCAACAGGAGTTCTGGAATTGGGAGGACAAATGCTGCTCGCGACAACGAAACGATCAGAATTATCGTCACTTGCAGCTGGCCATCCGCAACAACGAAGAGTTGAACAAATTGCTGTCCCGTGTCACCGCTGCTATGAGAAGTGTCTTTTCAAACATTCAAACTGTTTTGTTGCTGCCCAAGAAGACGGGAAAAGAAGGCTTAAATTTCCGGCATATCACGTTGAAAAACCGTTCTTTTAAGAACGAAATATTTGTTCATGAAGATTTGAGGAATTTTCTCTCACAGATTTAAATTCTATTTAACTTAGATTGATCTGATTATTCGCTTCTTTGCAATAATTTTAACCGATCGCCTTGCGCTGCTGTTCGCTTGTTGCTGGTGGTTCATTTCGTTGCCGTGATGGCATAGTTGGCTGCTGAAGTCCTGGAATTGGCAGGAAATATGCTGCTCGCGACAACAAAACGATCAGAATTATCGTCACTTGCAGCTGGCCATCCGCAACAACGAAGAGTTGAACAAATTGCTGTCCCGTGTCACCGCTGCTATGAGAAGTGTCTTTTCAAACATTCAAACTGTTTTGTTGCTGCCCAAGAAGACGGGAAAAGAAGGCTTAAATTTCCAGCATGTCACGTTGAAAAACCGTTCTTTTAAGAACGAAATATTTGTTCATGAAGATTTGAGGAATTTTCTCTCACAGATTTAAATTCTATTTAACTTAGATTGATCTGATTATTCGCTTCTTTGCAATAATTTTAACCGATCACCTTCGCCCTTCAGACTGAAATTGAAATGCTCGATTTTTTATTACACGTAGATGATAGAATAAAGAACCAAGAAAAATGGGCGTTGCTTGTCGCTTGCTCCTGGTACATAATACGTGGTAAGCCGGCGAACAGCATTATTCAAACGCTAGCTAAGCTAGAGCTAACATCGTTTGCCAGGCAAACGGAAGTCACGTACGACTCGTGCACGTATTCATTGGCGGCTGACCGTGTGATGGAGCTGAAGCACTCATTTCGCTACTGTGATGGACTATCTGGCAACAGGAGTTCTGGAATTGGGAGGACAAATGCTGCTCGCGACAACGAAACGATCAGAATTATCGTCACTTGCAGCTGGCCATCCGCAACAACGAAGAGTTGAACAAATTGCTGTCCCGTGTCACCGCTGCTATGAGAAGTGTCTTTTCAAACATTCAAACTGTTTTGTTGCTGCCCAAGAAGACGGGAAAAGAAGGCTTAAATTTCCGGCATATCACGTTGAAAAACCGTTCTTTTAAGAACGAAATATTTGTTCATGAAGATTTGAGGAATTTTCTCTCACATATTTAAATTCTATTTAACTTAGATTGATCTGATTATTCGCTTCTTTGCAATAATTTTAACCGATCGCCTTGCGCTGCTGTTCGCTTGTTGCTGGTGGTTCATTTCGTTGCCGTGATGGCATAGTTGGCTGCTGAAGTCCTGGAATTGGCAGGAAATATGCTGCTCGCGACAACAAAACGATCAGAATTATCGTCACTTGCAGCTGGCCATCCGCAACAACGAAGAGTTGAACAAATTGCTGTCCCGTGTCACCGCTGCTATGAGAAGTGTCTTTTCAAACATTCAAACTGTTTTGTTGCTGCCCAAGAAGACGGGAAAAGAAGGCTTAAATTTCCAGCATGTCACGTTGAAAAACCGTTCTTTTAAGAACGAAATATTTGTTCATGAAGATTTGAGGAATTTTCTCTCACAGATTTAAATTCTATTTAACTTAGATTGATCTGATTATTCGCTTCTTTGCAATAATTTTAACCGATCACCTTCGCCCTTCAGACTGAAATTGAAATGCTCGATTTTTTATTACACGTAGATGATAGAATAAAGAACCAAGAAAAATGGGCGTTGCTTGTCGCTTGCTCCTGGTACATAATACGTGGTAAGCCGGCGAACAGCATTATTCAAACGCTAGCTAAGCTAGAGCTAACATCGTTTGCCAGGCAAACGGAAGTCACGTACGACTCGTGCACGTATTCATTGGCGGCTGACCGTGTGATGGAGCTGAAGCACTCATTTCGCTACTGTGATGGACTATCTGGCAACAGGAGTTCTGGAATTGGGAGGACAAATGCTGCTCGCGACAACGAAACGATCAGAATTATCGTCACTTGCAGCTGGCCATCCGCAACAACGAAGAGTTGAACAAATTGCTGTCCCGTGTCACCGCTGCTATGAGAAGTGTCTTTTCAAACATTCAAACTGTTTTGTTGCTGCCCAAGAAGACGGGAAAAGAAGGCTTAAATTTCCAGCATGTCACGTTGAAAAACCGTTCTTTTAAGAACGAAATATTTGTTCATGAAGATTTGAGGAATTTTCTCTCACAGATTTAAATTCTATTTAACTTAGATTGATCTGATTATTCGCTTCTTTGCAATAATTTTAACCGATCGCCTTGCGCTGCTGTTCGCTTGTTGCTGGTGGTTCATTTCGTTGCCGTGATGGCATAGTTGGCTGCTGAAGTCCTGGAATTGGCAGGAAATATGCTGCTCGCGACAACAAAACGATCAGAATTATCGTCACTTGCAGCTGGCCACTTGGAGTGGTATTTCTCGTGATTCAGGACCATACACGAACGGTTTCGTTGATCTCATAGCTGCTGAGGCTTTCCGGTTGGTCCGTTGCAACAAGCCGTGCCTGGTTAGCGGTTATCGGTACTCCAATTTACCGAACAGAGAATTACGTTAAATGCGTTAGTGCAAGTTTATTGCAAGCAGGAGTTATGATAATCAAACAATCGGTTCTTTTAAGGGCCACACAACGATTGAAGAGTTTATTATATTTTCTTGCCCAGTTATTACCATAATTAACACAGTCAACGAGAGAAAAGTTGAATTTTTCGCCATTGCGGACGACCAACCAATGACGGTAATAAGTTTTCTGGTCACAGGTGACATTTTCTGCGACTTCCAATACGTCTGCAGGTTGTAAATGCTTTATCCGTGTCCTTTTGTAAGCCGCAGAAAAGTTGCGCAAAATTTTCAACTTTTTGAAAACTCGCGCGTACCGTCTACCGATTACCAAAGGAAAAGCACTATTCAACGTAGAAACATATCATACAAATTTATTTACGGATGTAGCTTGTATACATGAAGAATCGTATTATTATATACATGGATACATCCTACTATCGCTACAAAGAGACTTACGTGGTCCTACGTCACCTATGCGGTCGTGTCTTGTGCACAACCCCTCTGATTTTTTTCTAGCTTGTATCTGGCCAGACCGAACCTGACCAGATACCGGGAAAAGGGAGAAAAGAGGGAGTTAATTGTTGAAACTTACCTGCCATATAGTTCGCAAAACCGGTCCAAATCCGGCAAATTTTGATAATTCTCACTTCACACGCGCGTTTTGTAAAAAATTTCGGACCATTTTGACTTCACTTGGAAGACATGGAAGTGCTTACAGTTACCAACAGCAGGTCAAACCAGGGTGGTCAGATATTCCGGAAAAGTTAATGACCCTGCTCGAAATCAAAACATCTGCTCAAAAAGACCCAAATAAGTTTTAATGCGAGTTAAACTGTAGAGATTTATCCAAAATATGATCTTGTTCAATATAATGCGGAAACACCTGCATGGAGATCCAGATAGACGGATAATCTTTATGCTGTTCGGCACATCTGGTAGCACTGCATCAGATTTGCTACCATTGAGTTTGACGTTTTACCGACAGCATTTACCATTAAGCTACGTACTGATATGCTGTCAGTTTGCTGATGATGTATTATTTGGCTGCGTTACCAGGGGATATTAAGCATTCGACGTTCCAGAGTAGCAAATTGAAGCCGAATTTAGTAATTTGGCGTGTACTCTTGGAACATTTACGTTTAACCATTGCATCAATCGGATTGATTGATGGTGGTGTATTAAGTCAAGTTTAAGAAATGATAAATGGTACATAGTTTTTCGGATATACATTTTCTGATGTAGTGCCAATATCATTTCAGTTTACGTTACGTTTAGCTATGACATCAAGGAGAGGATTGATAATAGCAGAAGGATTATGTCATGGTACCATTGCATCAGCAAAATGACTGATGGTGGTAGGATTTTATGTGCAAATTTTGGGTAAGGGAAAACATACTATCAAAAGCTGACAGAATCAGTATAGAGCAGCTAGGCAAAAAAAGCGGAGGTAAAATAGGTTCGAATCAATAATTTTTTTTTAGCCACAAGGATTTTAGGTGCAGAAAACTTATTATTTGAAGTTTGCAGGGGTTTGTAACAACTTGAGTCTGGAGTTATGAAAATTTGATCAATTTCATTGATCAAATTTTCATAAAATAGATTAGTGTGATGTAACGTTGTGCCGAAAAAAAATAAGTTTTTTTTGTTTGATAATTAAGTTATTTAAAATATGAGATCGATAGTATTTAGCTATAAACCTAACGGTTCATGTCTTGGCTGAGCATGAGAATGCCACCCAAATGGTTTGAGTCCCGGCTACTCTTAGAGGCGGAAAATATATTCCTATGAGTACTAAAAAATACGTTAAAATCTCGCGATTTAGATCTGTAGATTTAAGTAGCCATATTTAAATTAAAACCCGAAATTCAATTGAGAACAATTGAACGGAAAGTCGTTTAAAAGAAAGGGAGCGAGATGGAAGCGGACATTTTCGCAACGGATCTAACTGCGTAGAAACGTTTAAGTTCAATTTTATAGTGAATAGATTCAAAGGAATCGAGCTAGTGCTATTCAAATTATTTTAAAAGTTTGGTGGTGCGTAAGCAGAATTTCGACTGGCGTCCGTATTCTTAATACGGTTTATAGCAGAATAAGCGCTCATCCAACGGGCGTTTTATTCTGGGTTTCTACGTTCGGCCATTTCTTCGTTTGAGTTCGTGTGCTAATAAAAGGTCCGCCCTGAGGGGTAACCAAACGGAGGCGTTGGTAAGTTCGCTCAATCCGTTGCGAAATTTTCACGGCGGTCGTCAATTGCCGCTCGTGGTTTCCGACCCAACCATTTACGTTACAACCTTTCGTGGGTCGAAGTCCGAGAGTCGGTCCTCGTTTCGTGCGTTGCCAATTGCGCACCGAGGTACCGAGTCCGAAGCAAGGGTTCATTTCATTCGCGGCGGTCGGCAGCGGAATCTTAGTACGCGAGGGCCGTCAGCGAGTACGTTCAGCCCTTGCGGAAGACTGCCCGGTAATCACGCGACAATTGCGTCGTCGTGAACACTCTCGTTGATACAAGTCGATAGCTATCTGTCCAACCACGCCACCCTCCGCAACTTTAGTTCGACCATTTAGCACACGAACAGACCACACGCCCACCGTCTCGAGCAGCGCCGACTGGCAACGTCAAACGCCACTGAAGGTTCGGTGGTCTACCAGGATCACACCAGGCCGCCGTCGTCGACTACTACAAAACCCTGCGCGCAGGTAGGTGGAAACCCTCCCTGAATAGTGTTGCCTGTACAAGAGTAATGTGCAATTCGAACGAACAATAAAGCTAGGTTAAAGTTAACTTGAGTTGAAAGTTGTGCACACGAAAATTTGTCTTTTGCTGGTATACCGCCATAATTCCGTTTAGCTGCCATACGAACTATAAATCGCATTCGATAAGTTAACTCTAAACGATAGAATAAACTCACACACCGAAGCTACGTTTTTCAAATTCAAATATCGGTAAATCCCCTTTGTGCGTTTCCGTTCAGAAAGTCGTCCGTTGAGTCTGCAGTTGAGCCGTGCGAGTCGTCCCTGGAGAGTTCTCAAAATAATAGTCGGGCAAACACACGACCGGTGGTCTCCCCTATTCGGGAGTGGCGCAAAAGCCACCGAGTTAACCATAAAACTTTCTCCCGATCTCGTCACGGTTACAATGTATGCGTGTATGTATGCGTGTATGTGTGTATGTATGTATACGCGATTTGCAATATTAAAATTTGCATAGAAATACAAGAAGAGTGAGAAACATTTCAATTGTCATTTTCTTTACTTGCTTTACTCGCAATCGGACGAGCAAAGCAAAAAGCGAAGAAAAGTATTTAATTTAATCATATAGGTATAGTGGTGAATAGTATTGAAAATACTAATGAGTTGATTTTCCCAAATAAATTTATACCAATTTTAAACAAATTTTGCGCATCAATAGATGCTTTTCCAATCAATAGATGCTAGAGCTTAGAAATTTTATATGAAAAAGAGGAAGAAAGATTACTAATATTTCTGTACGATTTGTTTTCGCTAGTGACACTTTAAAAGATAATATCGTATGTTATGTATCATGTTTTAACAAATAAATAAATATGGGTCCACTCATACCAGCAAAAATAACAAGCGCCGAAAAATATATCGATCATATGGCCATCCTCAAGCATGTTTATGGCGCTGCTTTTGTTTCTTTGATCTCATCGTTTCCTAATCAATATCGGCAATATCGTATAAACGATACGATCGAGCTAATGACTATTTTTTCATTAAAGTATATTTAAAAGAAGCTCAAGTTTTGATTTTCGTGCAAAAATAATTAACTGAAAGAGCGCCAACTAAGAAAAAGTCCAATTTCTCTTTTTCGTTTTTCATATCTAATGCTCTACTCAGTTATTTTTCCAAATTCAGATAT